>NC_134851.1:3909166-4218333 GCF_965363235.1 Mytilus galloprovincialis
TGAGTTGTTTTGTATGTTTTGGTTGGGTTGTTGTCTCTTTGAAAAAAAATTAAAAAATTCAATTCCTTGCTTTTTATTAACTTTTTCTTTGTTTTCAAGAAAGTGTATTTTCTAAATCAAAGAAAACTTAAAAATCATGATTATAATCGTACTATGTTTTATTATTTGATGACACTAGCAATAATGAAAAACACTAGTATTATTGTTCTCTTTTTATATTGAACAGTAATGTGCACCTAATGCATAAACTGAGAAAAGTTTATCTATTCAAATCAAATTACAAAATAAACAGTGATTTAAATTTGTTAAGGTTGCAATAAATACCTAATTCAGAAAGACGTCTTTTGATGGTGGAGACTGCTTGTGTAAGTAAATTACATCTCTCACATACCATGTCATGCTGATGGTCGACACAGTGCTGTTGTAGATGTTGGTCTGTTGGATCACTCAAAGAATAATTGATACAGTGATCTGGACATTTATCACATTTCCTGAGGTGTGCTTTAAAGTCTGTCTTCAAGTAAATTTTACTGGCATTTAAACTGTCCTTGCAGTCACGCAACTCTACTTGCACTTCCTCATCAACAACATAGTTACCCATTTCCTTGACTGTTGTTAACAATGTCTCATATGATGCACCACCATCAGCGGCACAATTGTCGAGGCCTTTCAGGTTTGTTCGTCTTGAAGATGGACATGCATTTAGAATTTTGAATAAAGTGGATCTTGATAAAGGCAGGAATTCAGTTTCTGTACAAAATTTTGTATACACGTTTATAAGAGTGGCATGACATGCAGTTCTCACTAATTCAGGTATTGTTACTGTATTTCCATTGTCCAACTTCATTTCCTTTACACCAAAGGATGAGACCTAGAAATCAAAAAAGGTTTAAGCTATTATTAGATAATTCAAGAACCTTAAAGAGAAAACTCGCATTACCATGCCCAAATAATTGTCACTAGTCAAACAAATCTTATCAGATTCAATAGTTGAAAGACTCATAACTCATACAAAAAGTTAGTTGATCAAAATCTGTGTGTGTATACAAATCTTAACAAAAAGTCCTAATCATCTATAAAGTTTCATGATATTCTGTTTTATGGTTTCAGAGAAGTTTCACTGACCAACAGTTGCAGTTGCAGCTGAATATTATGAGCCCATTTTCTCATAGAAAAAAAAAACATTTAAATATCTAAAGTATCTTAATCAAAGTTTGATTAACAAACTCATAGTGTAAGAGCACTATTTTCACAAAATTATACCCCTGCATCTTGCAAAGTTCATGTTATTGTATTGGAAACCCCAAAAATCAATTTAAACAAAAACAAAAAAGGAGGTGCACAATGGCATTATATCATAAAGAATCTGAGAAAGTTTCATTTCTTTCAGATAAGTGGTTAATAAGGAGTTGCAGATACAAAGTATCTGGGACGAATGGACAGACGAATGAACGGACGAACAAACAGATTGATGGACTTCCCTATCACTATATACCCCCGCTTTTTAGGGTATATTTAAACACAAATGGACACATACCTGTGTGGATAATATCTGGCATTCTAAGAGTTGCATAGAACTCACTAAAATGATATCCCAACTACCCATAAACTTCAATAAACTAAATTAGTTTCAATTATCTCTCTTGAAATATTTTTGACCAGGTTTTTTTTCCCTTTATGCACATTCTCGGATTATGTACTGCAAGTGTGTAAAGTTTCATCAATATTGATCAAGCTGTTAATAAGAATTTGCACTTACGAGACCTGTTACTACATATTGCAATATTAAACTCAATAGTTCAATTATCTCCCTTGAAATAATTGGACCAAGACTAATTTCCCTCATGCATATTCTCAGGTTGTGTACGGTAAGAATATTCAGTTTCATCAATATCAATATTTTTTTACCTGGTGAAATGATGGACTGAAGAAAAAATCTAAGGCATGGTCTAACTTGTCTTTATCCATCCTATGTCGAAAAACTGGGAGCTGTTTAGGTATTATAGCACCTGAATAAAAGCAAATATTTTTATAAATCACTAGTGGAAAGACTTAAGACATTTTATTTTCATAACATTTTAGTTTGCATATTACTGTTTCCTTTCATTCCATAAGGCAAAGAAACAAATCTGGTAGTTAACACATTCAAAACAATTTATTCTGCTAAAAGGTATTCATATGCTTACTTAGCACATTTTGCAATTTCTTTTTTTTTTTTATGATAATAACATTTGTATCAATGAATCAATAAACAAAGAATGATGATAATAATCAAAAGGAGTAAGTACTTGGACTAAATATGATTAAAATCATTCTCTGAATGTGACTTTGACCTAAATGATATGACCTTTGGGGGTCAAATTCTGGAATAAAACAATGCAGTAATGCCTAGAAACAATTGTTATTATAGTTTTCTTACTGTGACCTTAACTCTCAACATCTGACCTTTGGTCAAGATCAAGATACAGTTTTTGAGTTATGGGAAAAAGCTGTGTCTGACTGAAATTAACTTAGCTGTTTTTGTTTTTAACTGTGACCATAATCTTTAAGAAATGCTCTATAATAGAGTAAGTAAATCTTTTTGTGCAAAAAATATTATTCTATTTTTTATTAATGAATTGAAAATCTCAATAATTTTTCAACTTCAAGTTATGGTAAATATATAATATGTGGATATTAAAATTACCATGGCCATTAGTTTTAGCATGTTTCCTGGCATCATTTATTGCATACACTGTCAGCCCAGGTATAAGCTGTTGAAGATCTTTCTTAGTATGTGACAAGGCAATCAATGACAAAAGTTGCTGTTTTGTGTTTCTGTCTGTACTCTCCTGATGAATCTTTACAATGATCTCTTGAAGTTCAGATGAGTTGGCAGATTCTGGGTCTTTATCTTGAATCATCTTAAAAAGTGCCTGACTTTGACCTGGAGCTATACCTGAAGAGAAACCAATTCAGTTAGTGATTTTTATGTTATGAATATTATTATACAATTATGACCCTCAGCATGCTCAGGCAAAGTAAATATTCCAAATGTTTAACCCTTCAAAGTTTTTTTACTGAGGGCACAGTAAAAAAGAAATGACTGTATAACGACCTATAGTTTTTAATTTCTGTGTCATATTGTCTCTTGTGAAGAGTCGTGTCATTGGCAATTACACCACATCTTCTTTTTTTATATTTTAAGGTTACAATTTTGGATATTCACCACTTATTAGGGGCACAATTATACAGAACAACAGTCTCCTTATTAATTTTTTATGTACATCTGGCAATTGGATTGTATCTTTTGAATTATTTTACACTGGTCATTCTGGGTCCTTTTATATTTTACCTTGCAATGTGAGTCAATGCTCCAGGTTGAAGGCCAATACTGTGATCTATAATTGATCATATATGACATTTGGTATTGGATGGCAATATATCTCATTGGTAATTTTACCACATATTTTTATTTTTAAATTTATAGATTAATTTAATAGTCTACAGTTTTCAAACCATAGTACTGTTAATGGCTTGCCATTTTTGCTAAAATGGTCATTTACTAAGGGAGATAACTCATTCTCAAAAGTTTTTTGAACAGTGAATGACTGTAAATTGTTATTGTCCTTCCTTGCAATTGCATTTAAAAGAAAATTTAATAAGTTATATCATGTCATGTGTTTATGTATAATTTGTTTATAATATATAAGTAAAATATAATATATGAGAATGGCTGTCATATCAAGTTAAAAAGGGACATAACTCTATATTATTTTTATCAGTGAGAGTCAGCTTCATAATAATTTATTTAATAAAAATAAATGAGCTTACCATTAAGGACAGTGTCAATGGCTGAAACTACTTTACGTTTCACAGTTCTTTTCGTGGAAGGTTTTAGGCTACTTATATCACTTCTCACTTGAAATTTGACAGGACTTGAATGGCCTCTACTTATGATGTCAATTCCTTTATTTAGGTCAGATAAAGATGTTTCCATATTTTCCTGACTCCAAGTAGAAATTTGTGACAAACTTTGTGACTGTGAGTCTAGGAACTGAAAGTTAATAAAAGAATGTTCAAGTTTTAATCTATACACATTTAGAAAGTATTAATCAATTCATATATTGTCCTCACCATCTGTTCATTTTAAGGAGTAGCAGAACTGGTGCCACTAGTGGAGCAGTAACTGCTTACTCTTCATGAGCATTCTAGCCCACTACAGTTTTTGGGTGGGTTTGTTTTGCTCATTTTCAGCTTTTATTGTTTGTTCCTGTTTAAAATTATTTTAAAGTATTTTTCCATTCTATATTAAAATTCTTAACATAACTAAACAGAAGACTTGATCCCACTAACATGTTTAACCCTGCCACATTATATATGTATGTGCCTGTCCCAAGTCAGGAGCCTGTAATTCAGTGGTTGTTGTTTGTTGCTGTGTTATATATTTATTTTTTGTTCATTTATTATAGGATTAAACGCCTTTTTAAAGGAATTTTTTGGTGTATAAAGGGGACCAATTCACTTACTAATAAAGTCCGAAGGACTTTATGATATGTTTGTGAGTGACTTGGTCCAGTTTATACACCAATAAATTCCTTTTTAAAGCCATTTAATCCTTAAAATTCTTTAACAACACGGATAAGTGAAAATAAGTATTTTTTTAACGTCGAGCCTGACAGTGTTATTTTAGCCGCCATTGGTTACAAAAAAAGTAGTTCTGTCAATGTCGTCTATCGAAAAAATAAACAACTTCAAGAGTGACGACCGGAAGTCTTCTCGACCAATCATATGAACGTATTCCCTAATATGCAAATAATATCAGAATTATTTGTACATTAATTTGGCCGTTAGTTTTCTCGTTTGAATTGTTTTACATTTGTCATTTTGAACTAGCTACCAGTAAGTGTGAGTACTCTCACATCTGTACTAATGGTCTTTTTGTTGTTGGGATGTATAAGTGCCAAGCTATGTTCACTCTGTTTTTGTTAGATGTATTTCTATTTGTATATATCTGATGAGTTAAGCCTTTTCAACTGATTTTTATAGTTCAATCCTATGTTGTTCTGTTACACCACTGTCCAACTTTAGGGGAGGATGGGATCCCGCTAGCATGTTTAACCCCCCCCCCCCTTCCCCATCCTACCCCAAATTATGTATGTATGTGCCTGTCCCAAGTCAGGAGCCTGTAATTCAGTGGTTGTTGTTTGTTGCTGTGTTACATATTTGTTTTTTGTTCATTTATTTGTACATAATTAGGCTGTTAGTTTTCTTGTTTGAATTGTTAACATTTGTCATTTAGGGGCCTTTTATAGCTGACGTATGTCGTATGGGCTTTGCTGATTGGTGACCTATAGTTGTTATTTCCTGTATCATTTGGTCTTTTCCGAAGAGTTATCTCATTGGCAATTACACCACATCTTCTTTTTTATTTCAGCTAAACATACCGATTCATCATCAGATAGGGACTCGGCTGTCTTGCGTGTGCGTTTCAATACTCGTGTCTTCCAGTTTTATTCTCTTTCTGTTTTGAATAGTCTAAAACATATAAAAATATCAATCTGATATTATGAGTTAAAATAATGTAACCAATATTACAGCAATAATAACTAAAAAGCTGTTGCACATGTTTTTGTGTCCAATACCCAATGTGTTGGTGTTGTTAATTTTTTAAATACAAAAATAAAAACTCTCCTCAATTTTGTCTACCATGTCCACAGTTAAATTTTTCATTTCCTACTTATATAATTGCTAACTTCCGATAATGCCAGTATGTGCATGAAAGAAAACATTTATTTCAGGTATCATTATAACTCACAAACATGTACATGTCACATAATAATTTTTACAAACAAACTTCTGTTGATTCTAACAACTAAAGGAAACAAGTTGGCAGGAAAATTCTCAAATCAAACCAAATATTTACAGAACAGCTGGATCCATTATTCTTAATATGAAAAACTGTTTCCTAATGTTGCAAAACATTTATGGACGTCATACAATATGTTTCAACAATCTATTTGTTTCTAAATATAACTTAGGAAGATAAGCAAACTAAATAAGAGTCAGATCAATTTCGGAAAAAAAATGTCTTAATTTCGGAAAAGATTACGGAACATAAATTATAAATAGTTAGTTATACTACTTACATTTACAGTTTTACTTTGTTCAGGGTCAAACTCTTCTTTAGCAGATGATGCACTAGTTGAAACCTGTTCAAAGCCTCCAAATGGTTGTTCTTTGTGCTATAAGATTAAAACATAAAACAGTGTTTATGCAAATACTGTTTGTAAATAGGTATTACAAACAAATTTCTGATATATAAATATATCACTGTAAATTCAGAAGTTATTGTTTTGGATTTATTATTGTGATTTCATTATTTTACACCAAAATGAGAGAAAAGAAATCATGCTCTATTATTCATATATAAAAATCCAATATGTGAGTTTAAATTATTCTGATTACAACTGTTTCATATTTCTCGCACTAATAAACATTGCAAGTATTTCCACACTTACAGAAGTTACAGTACTTTGTTCATTCAATAAATTAAACTCTGAACACTAAAAAAAGCAATGCATAGGTGTGCTGGGTGAGACCATTTTTTACCACTTAATTTTTGTACAAATAATTGAAATTTCATAACATATATATATATATATTGAAGACCTGTTGGTGACCTTCAGCTGTTGTTTTTTTTTATTTGGTCGGGTTGTTGTCTCTTTGACACATTCCCCATTTCCATTCTCAATTTTATATGCTAAATATATACATATATGATTATGCGTACATAAAATTTTCATAAAAGATTAAAGTTCTCATCTTATGCATATATAAAAGTTATTTCTAGTTTTTGGAGACCTTCCAGAAAAACTTACATGTACATCATTATCTTCAAACGACATTGAGTCAAGGTTTGGAATACCTCCTCTACATGTCCGACATATTCCTAAATGAAAAAAAAAAATCAAATGCAATTGTAAATTTTAGATTAATATTAATGTGTGTAGGTCTTTTCAATATATGTTAAAATCCCAGAGGTAGGGGGCATTTGTGGAAAAATTTGGTTGATTATATTGGGAAGCATTGAAACATGACTGGAGCCGGCCCCCCCCCTCTTTTGTAGTCATTTGGACCCCCTTATAAAAATTATGGTTCAACCACTTATTACCCCTATCAACATCAAGAGGTAATCGTAGCTTTAGGCTGACATTAAGGATGATACATGTAACTGACCCACCCACCATTGAAAAGGCATATTCAATATACATGTAGTATAATCTTTCGAAATGGCAATATTTTTGTTATAAATAGGGGGTGCAAATTTCTGAAAAATTTCAATAATAACAAATATAATTCTACATTGAACATCTTTAAACCTGAGAAACACCATCCGAATATCTTTTTATTATCAAAATCCCCAGTATGATTTTTTTACATGAATTTTCCCAGAAATGAAAAAAAGCAAACTCTACTTTTTCTTTTATTTTTTCTTGATTGATTATAAAAATGTGAACAAATTGATTATATAATAATTATAGAAAAAGTTTGAACAGGTACAACAGGGGGTTATATTGTATATAAAGTTCTTACCTGAACCAACTGGCACAAGTTGTCCTGTTGAGATCAACAGATGTCGGCTGACAATTGGGGTGACACCTCTGTCTGTCTTGGTTTTCCCTTTATGGTTGGGATGACTGCATGCAACACTCCTTCTCCATCTTATTCCAAGTGTGGCCCGATGGTGTGGACATATTGTATAATCACAAAACAAAGTGAAAATACCAAGACGGAAAAAAATTAAATGGCCTTCTGATGGAATGCAGGTTTTTGAGAGTTGTAGTGATTGTAAATGGCTGTTAATATTAATGTTGCAGCTGCTTATTGTAATAAGATTATGTTCTGATGGAAAATAGTTGGAAAAACCACAACTTCTGTTAGAAAAAATTGAAATGCTGCAGTTTCTTTCTGTCCATGGAGCGTCTGCCATTGTTTACATTTCCCTCCAATGTAGTATACCTATTTTCTTTTGCTGAAGATTTCCGTCAGGGGAGATAATAACATGGCAATTTTAAATTTTTTTTTCAAACGGTTTTTTATTATCAATTCAAAAAATCCCAAGATTTTTTTTGTTTTATTTGATAGATATAACAATTGTCTTTCTATCTATATATAACTTATCATATATTTTTTCTAGCCTTAAGAAAAAATTAATGAAAAATATGTGTAATTTTACATAGGACAAATAGGCAAAAATCCTGAAAATGAAACCTCTAGTAAAAAGCAGCAGTTTGAATGATGAATATAAAAATTGTGAATGATGCATTATTTTGACCTTTTTGAAGTATTTATTGCAGTTTTGGGTCATTTGATAAGATAAGGTATATCACATTTTAGTTAATTTGTCAGGTTCTTACATGGACTGCTACTTAACATGTAAAATTAATGTATAATCGGTCAATGTCGTCCTTTTTATAGTTCTTTTAGAGCAAAGTTTTTTGTAAAAAAAAACACCTACTAAATGATTTCGTTTAAACCTTAGAAGATGAATTTGCCCATCTGTATCAATATCGTGGAAGATACAAATTTAAACTACCTACTGTTGGTAGTATTCCTTAGCGCTCGATATGCAAGATACAAACATTCTCTGAAACGAGAGTAATGCAAGGAGAAGTAAAGCCGAAAATGCAGGCTATTTGTTTTGTCTTTGAAAAGTTGTATGATTATATTGCTACAATGTATACAAAACTAGAATGAAAATAGTTAATTTGTCAAAGAGACAGAAACAAAACCTTAAAGCAGAAAACAGAAAACAGATTACGACTATACATGCACAAGTACAAAAATAAGTCGGCTAGTAATGGTACACAATAAGTAACCATTATAATACCGACTCAGCAATTGTGTGAACACATGTGTTATGTCGAAGGATAGTTGTTTTGGCATTCATCATATGGCACTGATAACTGTGAAATAATATATCTAGGAACTGGTTTAACCTGTAACATAAATATATGTGTGAGGGTGTATGATTTTCATTTTTAATGACATTGTTAATCATAGTTAATCATGAGCTGGAAGGTAAGAGATTCATGTAAATTTTATCGTTTTAATAAGATTTTAAAGATTAAGGCTCGAGGAGCCTGTCCACTCCACTCTACTGCATTTTACCCCTTTAATCTATTTTTAGACATCGATCATGTTGTTTAAAGATGGGGTCATCGGTCAGTTTTTTTTTTAAACGAAATAATGATGATTGTGATGATCAGGTTTGATTAGATTATGCCCAGTAGTTTCAGAGGGGAATATTTTTGTACAAGTAAGCAGGCGACGACGGACGACAAACGACAAGTGATAAGAAAAGCTCACTTGGCCTTTTAGGTCAGGTAAGCTAAAACACTTGAATGTGCATTATAAACAAGATGCTTAGCATTTTAATTAGACATGTCAATACCATTATTAAAACTCTGATATTTGCGGAAATATTTACAAAATATAGATTTGAAGTCATCATAATGACTGATGACTTTACGCTTTAGTCCTTAAATTGTTTCATGTTACATGTTCATGAATTTATGAGAAAAGCACATACTCAAACTACTGTTGCTTTAACATATACCTTGAAATGTTCTATAAATGCTTCTATAAAACATAGTCTTTAACTATGGTCAAATGTTGTTGTTTTTTATAAAGGAGATGCTTATACTTAATTTTCAACGGCAAGAAAAAGATATTTTGATGTTCTCGTTATTTGACAACATGTGTATTTTGTTTCTAGGGTTAAATGTAATTGGTTTGATATTGTGTTACTCTGTTACTATAGTTTAGTTTGCCCATTTATTATTTTTTTTCATAACTAACTATGCCTGCAATATGGTTCATTAATGGCTTTTATATTGACTTAACGGACTGAAGTTTTTGAAAATTAAAAATGCAAAATTTTGTAGCCTACATATTTCTTAAACCAGGCAAAGATTACCTTAGCAGTGTTTGACACAACTTTTTTGGAATTTTTGGATCCTCAATGCTCTTCACAACTGTATTTGTTTGGCTTTATAAATATTTTGATATCTGCGTCTATGTTGAGTCTTATGTAGACGAAACGCGTCTGGCGTACTAACTTATTATCCTGGTACTTTTGACGACTATTTACACCACTGTGTCGATACCACTTCTTGTGGACGTTTCATCCCTGAAGGTATTATCAGACAAGTAGTCAACACTTTGGTGTTGACATGAAAATCAATAATGTGGTCAATTTAATGAATTTCCTGTTCACAAAACTTTTAATTTTAAGAAAATCTAAGGATTTTGTTTATCCCATGCATAGATTACCTTAGCCGTGTTTGGCACAACTTTTTTGAATTGTGGATCCTCATAGCAATTCAAACTTGTACTTGTTTGGCTTTATAAATATTTTGATATGAGCGTCACCGATGAGACTTATGTAGACGGGCGTCTGGAGTACTGAATTATAATCCTTGTACCTTTTGTACTCTTTGAAAACAAATACAGATGAAGGAGAATCGCATTTGTTCTGATGTTTAGTATTTTCCTGAACAATACCAGTATATTTAGATCTCTATTCTGTACTGACCCAAAACGAACCTTTATACATGTACTACAATTTTTATTTCAAAACCGAAAAGCAGAGTTATTTAAAGAAATGCTTCGTCCTCGACATCTATTTTTGTGAAACATTATATCACAGGCTGGCACAAAACACTTAATGATTAATTATTAATGACACTTTATTTACGAATTGAATTGTTTTCAGAAATAAATAATGCGAAATATGATGTCATTGTAAATAGGGAAACATTTGTTTTATCTATATATGTATATCCAGGAATGACAAACCCGGCAGATAAAGCTAACATCATAGCATCAGGTATATATAAATTATGTGATTCATTCCGTTATTATATTCTAATAAGGCATTTTGTTTTTACATTTGATTTGTTATAGCTTCATGTAATTATTCAATTGTAATTTAAAACACACAAAACTCACAATATTAAAATCAGATTGGTAGGGGAATAAACCAATTCAATGTAAATGTTTAAAAAAGGTATGTATATGCATATTTTTAGTAAATCTTTCAGTCTTGGTAATTAAAATGTTTACTGAATCAATGCGATATATGTTGTATTTCAATATTAAACATATATATCATGTTATAGAGGGGTATTTGCGAAAAATACCAGTCAAGGAACTTTGGGTTTTCCTGAGCCTCCAGGTACCAACCAATCAAAATCTGGCATTCTTATATAAGGTGTATTTACCAATATAGCACCTTGTCACCCTTATTTATGATACAAAATACTTTTTCATTACAGATATCATGACTGTTTGTAGCTGTATTTTGACGCTGTTAGTGATATCAAACATATGTTCTGCAGGTAATGTGTACAGTATCTCGACATTGTTTGAACTTGTTGGACCAATTACACAAAGTAATGAGTTTCATTTTCAAATTGTATTGATAGATTTTAAATACATATATAAAACTTGTTGATCGATCTCAATCCATATTACTTAACAACCTTTGCAACAACGAAACACATTAGACATGGATATATTCAATAAAATCAAACTATTCGATGAACTTACAAATTAAAAAAAAAACAGGAAAAATAAAACAGGATACAAACTTTGTAAGGCACATCCTTTTCTCGTCTCCAATCGACTCAATCGCGATGCTCGAAAAAAAAGAAGTTTGAAAAGCCAAAATCAGTACAAAGTTGAACAACATTGGTGCGGGGCTAATATTCAAGAAGATTTTACCATATACAGCTTATAGTGGAGTTACTTTAACCATAACACTTTTAATGCACCCAACTATCACAAGGTTCAATTATATATCATTCGAAAGCTACAAAGCTGTACTATCTGTTCTGCCGGTCGTAACACAGTTTAATAGACAGCACATGTGTCCTGAAATTCGAGTAAAAGTCAACAACAAGAGTGAAAACCCAAATTGTTTTTTTCTGATTTAACAGGAAATGCACCGTACGAGTTTTTTTACGACTGGGAAAAAACAGATAGTACAGATAATAAGCTTTCGAAAAATATATACAATATAGCCGTATAATAGGTGGGTTCATTAAAGTCGTTAATTAAGCGTCTTTCTTTTAATGTATCACTCGCCTATAAGGTAATATACCCAGAAGATAGTAAATCATTTTCAGTGTTTAACAATTCAAATGTTAACATACCAGTTATTGATTAAATTATGGGGAATTCTAAATATATCAATTAGACGCATTAACATTTTCATGTATAGGTTAATGTTAAAAAATTAAAGAGATAAAGCATAACTGATAATTAAACGATAATCCACCATATATCTAATGTAATGGGTTTCAGCAATTACATAATACCATAGGCATGTAAACACTAATAATGTTTAGTTTTTAAAAGAAAAATATATTTCATTCTGCATTGATTAGGTTTACCTTCCCACATAACAGTGCAAGGATCAATCATGATGAACGGCGAAAAGGTTGTTCTCGGAGTCGAGGGGAAAAATCTAACTATCGTCTGTATTGTCGGAAGTGGACGACCACCTGTAGAAACACTCGTTTTGAGTATAAATGGATCAAATATTACGAATAAGGGCAGTGATCGTATCAGATATTCCTTCATTCCAACAAAGCTTGACAACAAGAAGTTATTCACATGTTCTGCCTACAGTTCATTACTAGTAAATCCGTTATCATGTGAAGTACGGTTGGATATTCAGTGTAAGTTTATAGTTTAGCCATTACAGTTAAAAGTATTTTAAGTACTGTTTTAAAACAAATCCAGAATATGCATGAAGTTTTTCCTTTAAATATGTGCTGTCATTAAGATATTAACCTGAACAATACCTATTTTTTTACAGATTCTCCAGTTGTTGAAATAAGACTCAAACTTACAAAAACCAAATTAATACTTATCTGCAATCCAAGCGGAAACCCTGATAATTTTACGTTTGGTGATTGGGAACACTGGTCTGAATTCAAAGAACATATTCGAAATGTTCAGGGGACAAGTGATGGTATGTTGATAATGAAATACACCACTGACAAAAGGTTAGACGAAATTGACGGCATTTACACTTGCAAAACTTCCAACGGTATATATGGTATAAATGGACGACTGTACCAGACAGGATCAATTCTCATAAACAATAAAGGTAGCGTATACACTCATCTTTATATGCATCAAACGCAATTATATTTCTTTTAAACGTGTTGAAATGTCATTTATGCTAGGCCTAGTAGCATGCATGAAATTTTAAAACAACCAACAAACATTCAAAAGAAACATCAGTTCGTTTGACGCATGCATCATTATAAATTTTTCTACGATAATATACCGTTAGAACAAGGCATTAGGCTAGATGAGAATAATACAAACTGTCATGGAATGCTAAAATATATGTTTGCGAAAAATCCGTTTATAATGTCTGTTTATCAACTCAACGTCAAAGTAAGGTTTGCAGCGGTGAAACTGATGATAGCATGCTTGTAAAAGTCGTACAGCTTTATCACCAGAGACCTAATGTGTTCATTGACAAACATAAACAATAACATTTAAATGTTTTGATTACATAAAAGTAGATAAACGATATACAGCCGAATTAAGTCATACAGCCAAACAACTATCACAATGTTTTGTACGCGGAAAATAGTTCTACTGACAACATTACTTTTCTTTGATTTTGTTTTCACAGCAAAGATCGCATAGTGTAAAAAGTAATAGCAAATAAAACATATAATACCCTTTAAGTTAAACATACTGACTTTTGAAACTCGAATATCAGTTTGCGACAACGAGCTCGTTTCTTATGATTTATGACAAATACAATTGAGAATTAAAACGGGTAATGTGTCAACAAGACAACTACCCGACAAAGAGCAAGAAACATTTCAGTTTTAAATGCTAAAATGCTAATAATCTATCTTAATTTTATTTTAGTTCCACCAAAATTTGTGAATTCCAATAAGCAAATTCAATTCGGCCGTTACGGTAAGGAAACGAACTTGACAGTGTTGGTGTACAATAAGTATGGAACATTAAAAACAAATCTATTACAACGGAATAAGACTCTAAATATACATGGACTACAGAGGAGTATTGATATACATGAGATGGTCCAGGATGTAAACATAACAGTGGCTTGTATACAAATAATATTCCAACTGACACTAAATAGAAAAGAAGACTGTACAGATTATACAATCGAAGCTTGCAACAAAAAGGGTTGTAATGAAGTGATGGTGAAGATAAAATGGGGAAGTAGGTTTAATCACTTATAAATTGTGTATATGTTTATGTATTGAAGACACCTGTATAAAAGTATCAATTGCATTATGGATATGTTACACTCTTATAGATACGTCGTACTAATTTCACACATGGACATCTGTAATTGCACTAACACTTTTCTATACAAATAAGTGAAATACTTTTTAGATTTTACCAGTAAAAAAAACATCATTCAGAAAGTGTGAACATTTACCCATGTAGTCAAGTAAAGTTTTTTTCAATTAATTTGCAGACTGTGTTTGAGCTTTGTATTGAGCAATACATTTAGGGAAGTTGCGTTTTGAATTTCTTCGGAGATCGGTATTTTTGTTTTACTTGATAAAACCTGCATCATAAATATGCAATCCATAACCTACTCTTAATGATAACAGCAAGCTAAACACTGAAATGACAGTACATACTTTATATATATATATTAATTGTACTTAACCTAGTATTGATTAATATTAACTTGGTGATCTGTTATAAATTTATTCAATTTTTTTAATTCTTTGAGTATTTTCTTTTTACGAAACAGATCAACCAGAGCCTCCCACAAATATGTCAGTAGTTCCATTTGAAATATATTTGACAGTATTTTGGTATCGTGGATACAACGGGGGTTTTCCGCAGACGTTTTTCATAGAATATAGACGAGACATAAAGAAAGTATGGAGACGGTCAGAACCTGTTTTTGATAATATGCAGGCTAGAATGTCAAATACTCTGTTTAACTTGAGCCCACAAACTCGATATCTTGTTCGAATACTGTCAACAAATGCAATTGGAGAAAGCAAGAAGACGGCTGTTTCATTTATAATGACTTTAGGTGAATCATTATACAACATTAAGTAGCTTTATTTTAATATGTCTTGCTTCCATGTTTTCATAAACAGCACCGTGTTTATATGGAGTGTACGGAGAGGAGATGCTATATTTTTTCTTAAAGTGAGTAAGAGGGTAAACAAACCATCAAAATCACCTTTAGTCTAAAGCTTATCATGCTAATTGAATAACAAGTAAAGAAGATAATGAATGGATGAGCATAATCAAATTTATATAGTTCAGTAAGCAGTAAAGTTGAAACTATACGAAAAAAGAAAAAAAGAACGACCTCACGAAAAAGGCTTAAACTCTTTGGTTGGTTATTAACAATTTATCAAATTAAAACAACTAAATTGTATCTTCTTTAGAGGCTGGATGTATAGAGACACACACACGCTAATTTTTATCAATAAAGAAGTCGCTCCTGTCTTTCTTACTATCTGTCGATACATATATTTTTGGCATTGCACAAGTGGTGTCTTCTCTGACTGTTCATGACGCTAAAATGCTAAATCCCTGGGATGTGTTTTAGTTGATTTTAGTCTGTGATGCATGATTTTATACTATTTATTGTTTTTTACTTTTAGCTATCTGTCAGTAACTGCGAGTACGCTCAAATCCTACTTTCTTGTTAATTTGGCCGGTTGATACTATTTGTTATGCTTTTTTGTTCTTTTATATTAATATGGATCTTGTCAGGAATCTGATGTACAGTAGTTGTCGTTTGTTTATGTAATGTCTACGTGTTTCTAGTTGGTTTTCCCGTTTGAATGGTTTTACACTAGACATTGCTGGGCCTTTTAAGCTAGTTGTGCGGTGTGAGCCAAGGCTCCGTGTTGACGGCCGTGCATTTAGTTATTGCTTACTTCTATAAATTGTTATTTGGAGGGAAAGTTGTTTCATTGGCACTCACACAACATCTTCTTATATTTAATAAAATTGACGGTACCAATCTTCTTGCATTTAAATGTGTAAATGATTAACATGACGTGTTTAAAATATAAGTATAAATGTTTAAATGTGTTTATTGATTTGTCATTTAAATCTTTCACAATTAACTTGATAAATGAATACATAAATTACAGTTTCATGTTGTTGTTGCACTAGTAATAGAATAGCAGTGCCAATTTATTATTTCTAAATATATCTAACATTTTTCAGCCACTAATTCCACAGTTGAAAAAACACCACCTGTTCAAGGCATCGTCATTGTAGTACTAGTCTTAGTTTATATAGTCATAGGATTGGTAATCGGAGTATTTGTTCGTAAGTCTACAACATTTTTTTGCTGGAAACTTCAGTGTTTAAAAATATCTATAATAAAAAAGAAAATAACACCGAAAATATAAACATCATATGCAAAATATATTACAATGCTTTACACAATTTGTTCACAGGATTGTCCAAATAGACGACTACACGTACAGTAAAATTAGCTTACCTATTCCATATGCCTAGAAATATGAATCTCTAAACGTGCCTTTACATTTTAACATTAGCATTTTCAATGGTCATTGCATAAATATTGAACATAACGTTGTTATCGTATTGAAACAAGATTTGAAAATTTCTTTGAGATTAGTACTGTATAACAAAGAAAAAAAGAATAAAAAAAGAAGAAATTATTCTCTTTGAATTTTTCAATTTGTAGGCTTCTTGAAACAGAAGACCAATAAGAGGTTTGTTTAGTTATTTATAGAAAACAAAATAGATATATATTAATACCATCCCAGCCGATATTCAGGTTTATGGGCTAATAAATACATGAAACTCAAGTGAACTGGTTTCATCTGAGTTTCACGTGAATTTGCGAGTGAACATAACATGAATTTTCAAAACAAAGTATTTCATCACGGATGAAAAATACCATAAAGGGACATTTAAGGATGTTCGCTTGTCATGTTTCGGAGTTTCTGTCAGATTTGCAGAATCCGCTGGTAATATCCATTTGAATGCCTAATGCAATTTAG
The DNA here is from genome assembly GCF_965363235.1 of Mytilus galloprovincialis. NCBI lineage: Eukaryota > Metazoa > Mollusca > Bivalvia > Mytilida > Mytilidae > Mytilus > Mytilus galloprovincialis. The sequence goes on from NC_134851.1 coordinate 3,926,239, forward strand.
CCCATTACCCCCCATTTTTCCTCTTATAAATCGTTCACATATATAGTTATAAGCCATGTGTAAAATTCTTATGAAATCGTTGTTATTTTATAATAGTTTTTGAGAACCTAAACTTGTCAACGATCAAGCTAGGAAAATTCAAAAGAGAACATTTTCCCGCCACAATGTCAATGGCTAATATCTCGACAACAAGCACACTTACCTATATATTGTTTACTCTGATGTTTCCTTTATTAATTCCCTCTCTGTATGTAATAATGTTATAAAAAACTTGTTATTTTGAAACTGAGAAGCGAACTTCCTTAATCTTGTAAAGTGAAAATAAACTGACATTGCGAACACAAACAAAAAGACAAACAGACAAACAATTGTCCGCTCATGTTAGTACAAATCCGTTACAAATCTTACTCTGTAGAAAAGTAATTGTAATTACGACATTAAGAACATTTGATTAGAATCAAAGAGATAACAATATTTCTGGAAAAGTTTTGTGCACATGACGTGAAAATCGGGTTGCTCTTATGTGTCCCAACATGATGACATTAAGAGCATAACCGCTTAGTGAAACAAATATATCATAAAAGTCAAACAACTTGCAATGGCGTCCGTAAATTTACAAAGGGATAATTTCAACTTCAACACGTTAAACTCTATGATTAATTGTTTCCTTGTGTGACAAACAACTGTTTGTCAAGAACATACAAGCATGGGAATATGGTATCAATTTGGAGATACTAACTTCGTAAATCATCAACCGTTTGGTCTTGATTCAAAGTTTACATAGTAGTCTGTTTTAATTGATAATTTAAATAGCTGCTGCATATTTGCACAAATATAAAAAAAAAAATGGAGATTGTGGATTAACGCTAACTAAACTGTTAGTCCTCATATAACTTTTAAAATATGTATACATGTATCATTAATAAAAAGCTCAATGGAGCAAGATGCCATTTTTTTGGCAGTACAATTAATATAACCGTTCACTTCATCGGTAACCTATATTGTTTATCATTATTTTCAAATAAGCTGTATTTACACTAAAAAAATGTAAAGTGTAGGCGATTTCTGTATTTCAGTTATTTTTGTCGATGACACTTATATTTCTTCTACTAGTATTAGTTCAACACAGAAAGTACCTTAACAAAAATGAATGCTGCTTTTGAAGGCAGATTGTGAGCTGAAATAATCGGTGAACCAATAATTTCATTTTATGTTTCTATTAAGTATATGATAAAGTTCATTCATAGAATAAAAAAGACAAATCCTAAAGTAAAAACAAATATAAAAATAGACCTGCGAGTCACCTTAAGCATGTAAGGCATCACTTTTTCCCGAATTCTGCTTCCTTATTATATTTTTTACTCATGTTTCATCATTAGGATGATCACAGCTGCAAATGTCCGAGCATCGAAAGCGAGTAATGACGACAGTATTGGTTATGAAGAAATACTTGAAGATGAAAACCACCAGACACCATCCCAAGGTACACAAATGACAAAAATAATCGATAGAAAAAAAAATTAAAAACAACACGATTAGTAATTTCTTGCGTCCGAAGCGTTTTTCTGAATTTACCTTCATCAGGAACGCCAAAATCCTATCATTTGAAATCTGAAGATGTGTAAGTACCGAAACCGTTGAAGAGCTATATGTCAAAAATATCTAAAATAAATAACCAGATTCATCGACAGCAAATCTTGCCTGTGGGAATTAGTTTAGACGAATCGGACAACCCGTTGTTGGGTTGCTGCCCCTCAATAGGTAATTTTAAGGAAATTTTGCAGTTTCTGCTTATTTTCTTGAAAATTATTATAGATAGAGATAAACTGTAAACAGCAAAAATGTTCAGCACAGTCAGATCTACAAATAAGTCAACATGATCAAAATGGTCAGTTGACCAATTAAGGAGTTATTGTCCTTTATGGTCAATTTTTAACAATTTTCGTAAATTTTTGTAATTTTTTAGAATATATTTTTAGTATATATTTTCCACTGTAGTTACTGGGCCAAGTTTATTATAGATACAGATCATTATAGCAAGAAGAATGTCCAGTAAAGTATGATCTCTAAACACATCATGATCATCAAAACACAATTTTGTCATGACGGTATCTGTGTCCATTGTTTAATATGCGCGTAGACCAAGGTGAGCGACACAGGCTCTTGAGAGCCTCTAGTTTAGAAAGCAATGCGATTTAAAGTTTTCAATAATGATCAAATGTCATTACATAACATTATTTACTTAATGTAATGATGCAAAATGTTATGCTGGTGTAGTTTCAGAATTCATTGAAAACGTCTTATTAAAATTTATTTCAGAAAACGAAAATCCGATTTTGTCAACAGTCAACACAATTGGCGTTGAAAAAAGATATAAAGACACCGTGTCATCAGAAAATGCATTAGTATCGTTAGGCAATAACATCGAAGATGGGGACAATGATGATAGAATATACGCACAACCATACAAATCACTGGTGGTACAATATCGTGCTGACGACGAAAATGTCAATCTCATAACAGAACAGAACTCAATCTATGAGAATGAAACTTCTTTGAATAATTCAGCTGATGACGTTTCTCCTGAATTCTTACAAGACACTTATCCGGAGGATCAAACACTACCTGTTTATGAGAATGTAAACCACCAGACATCATCACAAGGTACACAAATGACAAACAAATCGAAAGAAATGGTGACATGCGAATTTATGCTTATTCACTGACGTACTTCTGTAATTTCTGACACAAATCTGGCCTTTAAAGTCATCAACAATGTCTTGACAAACTGTTTTGTTCTATGACATCATAGAAGTGAAATTATTAGTTTTTATATTTAGAAAATCACGGCATTTCATTGCATCTAAATTGATATATTTTTTCAATTAAACCGATTTCATTAGAAAAACAAACAACAGTAGTATACCGCTGTTTGAAATTCATTTATCGATTCGTAAAAAAATAAATTCAGGTTACAAATTAAAACAACGAAACAACAGTAACGCTAAAGTGCAACAAAAAACTAAACGACAATGTAACACACAGAAACGAACTATAAGGTAACAACTGCAATGTATCTGACTGATTTTATGTTTTCAATTATTATAAAATGTGATAATATAAGGATATTTGATTCATGTTATAATGCAAAAATGTTACGCTGTGTAGTTTCAGAATTCCGTGTTTAAATCTATTTCAGAAAACGAAAATCCAATTATGTCAACCGGCAACAAAATTGGTGTTAAAAAAAAAGATAAAGACACCTTGTCACCAGAAAATGTATCAGTATTGTCAGAGAATAGTATCAATGGTGCAGACAATAATGATGGTATGTATGAACAACCCTACGCCTCCCTTGTGGTAGAAAGCCGTGCTGACAACAGAAATGTGTACCTCATTACAAAACAGAACTCAATCTATGAGAATGAAACATATTTGGATAATTCAGCTAGTGAAATCTCATCTGAATTTTTACAAGACACTTCACCGGGGGAACAAGAGTTACCTGTTTATGAAAATGTTGTTGAAGAAGAAGCATATTTGAATTACATTGCTGACGACATTGAATGATTCCAACTGTTTACATTGATCCACAAAATAAAAAGGCAGAATACATTAACTTAGATCTGGAACAATAGGATACAGGTTTTGAATCCAGAATTTTGCGGAGAATTGTAAATTCAAACATAGAAGTTTTATTCAATGTGTTCCTTATTTTTATCAACCAATCAACATTTGCATGCGACGCATTTTCTTTTCAAGTTATTTTTATGTACAATGGTCTTCACATTTTGTAATATCTTAGAATTAAACTATACAAGAATTTGTGTAATGCATTTGATAGGCTTATTTTAAGAATTTAAACATGAGTAGGATGACAAATGTCGCGGTAGGCCAGAAGCTTCTTACTGCATGGAGTACCTGTAGTCTTTCAAGGTTTATTATAAATTTAGATAAATTTTTTAAATTTTCTTCCTGTTTAGTTTTTTAAGAAATGTTGTTTGTGCAATGTGTTTGTAAGATTTTCTAGGAGTATAACTGATCGAGTCACACCAGTGTTAATAAGAGGTACATTTCCATACCATTTGATTGATAAGAAAATGTGCTTTACATTTCTTACAATTTAAGTCGGGAAACAATATTATGGTGATCAACATTGAATAACTGTGACACTTTTCAATTTGTTTTGGTTGTAGAAATATATACTGTGATTACAAGTTTATATCATTGCAAATGCATATGCATTGAACAAAATTCAGAAATATACATTGCTTTGAATTGCGTCTTTCCTTTAGACGAAGTTGTTTAATCAAATATGCATCAATTCATTTGTCGATCATGACGCTTAGTCAGTTTATGTAAGTTAGGAGAACATACACGCACATGAATCTACTCAAAAGCTAGTCGTTTGATATATAATAGGTTATGATTTTTGATCCCCTCGTAGCTTTTTGATGACATATATCAAACCTCGCCTCCAAGCTGGCTAAAGATAATCTATGCAAGGATATCCTTAATTTGTCGCAAGTTCTAAAAAAAAATAGTGACATCGATGTGTGGGAAATTCATGTGAATGAAGTGTTTCCAAAAATGTACTAAATGTCTTGATAGTGTTGGACATGAAAAAATGGTATCATCGAACAAGTAATAACTATTCAAACGTATACTGCACATTTAAAGTCCACACCAAACTATATTGTGTATTTTGGAACGGTCAGATACCTGATAGACATCAGTCATTTTTTCGGTATTAAATGTAGAAAAACAAAATCGTTTTGTGCAAACTATGTTCAGACGAAAAGAAATTGTCATCAATGATTTACAACAATATGGTCTATCAAAACACGGGAACAATAAATTCTGATATGGTTGATGTTTGAGCTCTTTCAATAGATATAAGAATATGTGATATGAGTGCCAACGAGACTATTTTCCATCGAAGGCAAGTTTGTAAAATTAAACCATTATAGGTCGATGTAGGTTTTCAACACAGAGCCTTGGCGTACACTAAACAACAAACTATAAAAGCATGGATTTTGAAATATTCAAAATTAATAATAGACATATTATCAACACGGATAATTAAGAGTATTCAAATGGTACTTATTGACCAATACAAACAAAAAAAGCCTTGATACAAAGTTCTCTAAAATTAAACTAAAGACGGCTGTTCAAAAAGATGTTAGATTTTGAGACTTGGAAAAAAGAGATGTATTCTCTATTTGTTTTGCTGTTATCAATTGCTAAACGAGAAACAACTAGTTTTTAAATGGACGAAAAAGCATGTCAATTTTCTCCTTCTTAAACATGTTTAACATAGAGTTTTAAGAAATCTCTGGAGGGCAAATTTTGGTTTCCGATTTTTGTGCAGTAAAAGGTTTATTTGAGACAAACCTCTTATCGTTAGTGCTTTGATATTGAAATAGATTGTGATACATAAAATATTTCAAGTTTTCGTAAAATAGTAAATCAACAATTCGAGCATGAACAAAAAACAGTGAATATTTTTTTTTATAAAACCAAGAAAAATTTTAATACCGGCGAGTGTTCTAAAATTCTTTCTTTGACTTTTGTTATAAAAATAAAATACCATAAACAAAAGTTGAGGCTGCTATGTCCTTAGATTGTGCAAATTCGTCAAAAACCTATCCATATGCATTTTAAATGACCGATTGCAAAAAAAAGGTTTTATCTTTTTTAAATAATTGATATTAAATATTTGAAATGGCAAATAAATACACATGTTTTTCCGCTTATACTTCATAAGTTTGTTTGCTATCGGTCTAATACAATTTGTATTTTTGCACGTAAAATATGTTGAAAGTAATTTCGCTGTAGCATGTTTTATTTGAAAATCCAAACAAAAGCTGGGTCAATTGAATGCTACATTTGTACTTTTATGATTGCAGCTTGTCAAAAGAGTCCTCTGACACATATATATGAAAAATAATTAGTGTACCGATATATGAATAGGCTGGTAATACATACTTTACAGTTTAGCTGAAGTGTCATGAACTTAATTTCAGTATCAGCACCCTTTACATGGACTAATGTTTTTAATTACATATCGTAGTTTGGATTTATTAACTGCACGTATATAGCGCATTAGATTGGTACTGTTAATAGATTTTCGTCTATCAGTAAATATTTTTATTATTATTTATTCTCTGATCAAATATCTGCTGTAAATTTTTACAAGCTGATGATGATGTAAGTGTTTACACAGACTGCATTGCACAAAATGAATATGATATATAAATCTATTTTTCTGTAAGTGGTTGCACATAAAATTTCAAAGTGCAAAATATATAACTTTTGAGTACATAATTATCTTCAGAATTACAAAAAGAGTTTGAATGTATTGCGAACTTATTAAAAATTTTGTAAGACTTTGTTGAATATTTGAGATTAATAATGAAAACAAATTAATTGTCCATATTTCAAGGGACACAACTCCGTATTTGTCTGCACAGTGGTAAACTATTTTGATAATTGTCTAATTTCACGTACAACTGATTTCTTTAAGAGAGAGCGAGATGTCTTGATGACTGGATACGACGTAAAAGTTATCCGGAAGTGATATTCTGATTATTTATGGATCACGGTATAATTTCGTACCCGTGCCGTTCCCTTTGACGTATTATAATAACTTGCCTTTTTTTTAACTTTAAAAATTTTATTTCACTACTGGTTGTGAACAATGTCCCTCGACGCTAAGGTTCCTCCCTGTGTTGTTAATTGCTAATGAAACCAGGGAATTTGATTAGCAAAATATATCTTATATTTATATCTTGTGTTAGTTGCATTTTACCATGTATTCATACGAGCACACAATACATATATATTATTCAGTGATCCTATATATAAACAATCATATAAGAAAGTAATAATAAAAAAAGAACACCAAATAACCGGAATTTTGCCCGTCATTTGTTTTGATTATATAAAACTAGTTTAACCGAAAGTAGAATGATCAAGAATGATCAAACATGGTTGACCTCATGGCTTGACAAATAATTTTATGAAATGATTTTTTTTTACAGTCATCAAGTCACTTATCAAATGTGTAAATTTTTAAACTTATAATAACCGAATATTTCAGGTAAGTAAGAATGATAACTTGTCAAAATTGTAAACAATCGGATTATTTTTCAAGTTTTTTAAGATATTTTATGACATGAAAGATACATAATAGTACATTGGATTGTTGAAAATTTCAAGACGGTCTACGTTGGTGCTGATGTCAAATTTTGTCTCCGATTTTTCACACTTTTCTTCGTTTAAAGCCTTTTCAAGGTCTAAGTTTGAATATCTTTGAGTATATAACACCTAAAATAAGGTTCTTTATGAACGAGCATATACTGCAGTTCATTAAACAGGTGTGATGGGTTTCAACTTCAAAGTTTAAAAATTCTGGAAAAGGGGGAGCAGAAACGGCCCTTATCATACCTTGTCCTTTGTAGTAAGTTTTTCTACATATGTATTACAATGTAAAACAATCCAATTGTGAAATAAAGAAAAGTATATTAAGGTAGATCATCAGTACATATTTCCTCAGATATAATTTTCTTATACTTTCCCGAAAGGAAGATTGTACGTTGCATTTTCAAAAAATATAATAAAAAGTATGGGTCACCTAACGACTGTTCAAGCTACAAGTGGTGCCAAATTGACAAATTTTGCAAAGATTATTCTGATGAAAACAGTTTTGAGCATAAAACAAAAATCTATGAAATATAATTTTGAATAAATATATGAGAAGATAGGTTTTATAATATGCTCTAAGAAATAAAAATGAAAATTAATGTCACTGAACAAGTGTTCTTGCTACAAGTAAAACATCGAAATTTCACTATCATTCCAGTATGATAGTTTTGAAAGTTGAAAAATTGATTCAATAAAACACACTATTTAGTATGTGTTTAAATATTTTAGAATAAATTACTTATTTGTCTTTGTATAAAAACTAACAGACTTACTTAACAGTTGCAAATATGTTCCAAATGTGCAAATGTAACCAAAGAACTAGACCAATTTTGTACTGCGATTGAACACACCAAAAATCTACCTTAACAAATAAAACTAAATGTGTTTTGCTTCATTGTCGTTTTACTCTTGACTATGCATTGTAAATATCATGTTTTCGAGAGAGAAATATGTTATTATGTTAACATATTGCATATTTGAAACAATTCTTAGTTTTAATTACTCTATGACGAGACTAATATCATATTATATATATATATTTAGTGAAACGTCGTATTATTTGATAAGTACACGACCACGTTTTCCATTTTGTCCCGGCATTAAACACTTAGACATCAATTTATAATTTCCGATTCGATTCAAATTGTGTTTTACATATTTTTTTACAATTGAATGCCGGAAATATTATTTTATTGGATGATGGGGAAATTTTGTTTGTGAATTTCGTTTCTACATCCTTACATGGAAATTCAGTGCAAAAGTAAACACTGTGTTTTGTATTCTTCTTAAGAATAATTTTCGTTAGAATCTTCTAATCAGCAATACATTTAGTTTCCATATAATGTTAGTTATTGCTACATAGAAATACTGTAGACTGAAACGCGTCATATACAGTGAGGGTAAGTGATATACCCTAAAATCTAATATAACTATTTGAATTATCTTAAAAGGTTATAATACCCTATCGTTTTCATTGTTCGCGCTACATAAATGTTCATTTTTATTACAGATATGACATTTTTTAGCAGTTTGTTGAAGCTTCTAGTTTTATGTGAACTTTGTTCTTCGGGTAAGTTATAATGTTTTCAAATATGTCGTAACTATCTTTTGCTTTTGATTTCTGGGTTGTATAGACAGACGATTATATGACGAAACTATTTACACATTTGTTGTGACGTTTTGACTGGTTGGGGATTTGCATGCAGGTGATGCATGTATAGCAATAGCAGGCTTCATGTGTCGAATTGTCTTGCTAATCGATTACTGAGATTTTAGCACCAGGGAACTTCAAATTCCTTAATTAAACTTAAAATTAAACAAAAACACAGAAATATAGAAAGTAAATACTGTTCCTATACTTTAAAGGAGTATTTATCAATAATAGCAAAAGATATCTACTGAATGAAAGCATTTAAGAAGATCATCTTTTAATCAAAACGACATTTAACATAATTTTATCAATATTAATCATTCTGTATTTTATATGCTGCATTAGACAAATTACTTATTTTTTAGAGCCAGATGTATATTATGCAAATAGGACTGTTTCTGTTGGCAAGTTTGATACTGTTGAACTTAATTGTCATCGTCTTCAAAAATTTGAATGTGGTTGGTATATACTAAATCAGGCAATACAACCGTCAATGGAAAGAAACTCGACACATAAAACATACATACAATACAATGAAGGACACTTGATGAATCCAAACTTGAAAAACCCTAATATTGATATCATTGGTGGAAACGATACTATTGAATGCAAACTCAAGATCAGAAATTTCTCAGCTGTGGATGAAGGAAGCTACACATGCAAAGTCTGGACTCTTCGTACATATACATCTTATACTAATTACAATGTGCATTTAAAAAGTAAGTATTTGGTCGATATATATGTTACAGGTCGCAAAAGTGTCATTTATCACCAAAAACTGGTCATAATTAAGCAGTGATTTCTTTACACAACTCAAATGTACCAAAATTTGTATGACAGTACACTCATGTTAAAGACCACGATGATTAAAATTATGTACGTCAAATGCGCATTTTGTGTTTAAAAGACTCATAATTCAACATCGAATCAAAAATGATTAATAGCGCAAGATAAAGTACCAAATTGACGAGCATTGAAGACAGAAAAAAAGGGGGGGGGGCGGTTTTGCGAATACGGCTTAGGTAATCTATTCCCAGGTTAGAACATTCTTTGTTTTTGAAAAAAATCAAAGTTTAATAAATAGTTAGATTATAAATATGTCCATATGAATAATAATGAATTGTCGAGGCAGACGTGCAGACTTCTTTTGATATAATATCTTGTTAATTCAGAAACTTTTAAGATCCCTGCAAATTGTTTTTGGACTTTTCATGTCATTAGTACATGTAGGTTTACAACTATCCACTAAAGGTTAAACGTAACGTTATAGTTACTTGCCGTTTAAAAAAAATCGAAATCAATTCTATATTGTATAGGTTCACCTTCGAATTTGACAATAAATGGAGTTATCATGAAAAATGGAAGGAAAGTAGTTCGCGGAGTCGAAGGAACAAAACTAACGATCGTTTGTACTGTCGAAAGTGGAAGACCAGCACAACACTCGTTTTGAGTTTAACTGAATTTTCTGTCTTGAGAGAGGGAAAAGATCGTATAACTTATTCCTTCATTCCAACAAGAAAGGACAACCTGCAATCAATTGTATGTTCTGCCAAAAGTACATTACTAGATAATCCATTGTCACTTGAAGTACAGTTGGATATTCAGTGTAGGTAGATCATTAAGGTTTTGGTCGTTCACCGTTTGAAACAAGGAACGTTTAAACGGATTTAAAGGAAAGTGCCTTATGCACAGTGCCTTTTCACAATGTGAATAAATTTAATGTAGATATCAGAAGATGTGTGGTATGAGTGCAAATGATTTATCTTTCCATCCAAGTAAAAATGTGTAAACGTAGTTCACTATAGTTTAAAACATGGCCTTCAACACGGAGCCTTGGCTCACACCTAACAGTAAGCTATAAAATGCTGAAAAAAATGACCAGTGAATAACCATTCAAACAGGAAAAATCAACTGTCTAATCCACATACAAAATGAGAAACGAGAAATACCTTTGAACCACATCAACAAACAACAACAACTGAACATCAGGTTCCTGACTTAGGACAGGGGCAATCAAATGCAGTGGGTTTGAACGTTTAAACAGGAGTAAACCTTCACCCTTCCATGAAATATTAATGTATTGTTATAAACAAGTACGAGAAACTTCTTTTAAAGTAATGTCAATTGAGAGTATATATTACAATTTCTTAACTAAAATTAACAATGCAATATGTATATTTTGATGTTCTAGCAATAGTACTGCTCAATTCTAAACTGGTCATCCTGTCATAAACGCCAGACTGTATGACAAAACAATAATTGTTGCCATTTAGCATTTTGTTTTTAATTGTAATAAAGCAGGAGGTTTGTCTAGCTATTAAACCATATTCAACCCCTATGTTTCTAAAAATGTCCTGATCCATGTCAAGAATATGGCATTTGTTATCAAATAATTCGTTTCCATGTATGTTGGCGTTTGTTTTTGTTGCAATCTAGTGTTCTTATTGTCCTTTTTTTCCCTCTCACAGTTGACGTGTTTTCCTCTATTTACGTGTGTAACCCGGATTTGTTTTCTCTTAATCGATTTGTCACTTTTGACCACCGGAATACGAATGTTGCCTGTATTTACAGAATTTACAATTTGTTTAAAATTTAACGAAAATATGTTCAACATAAACTAAAGTTAACCAAACACAAAATAATTTGGGAGCATAAAATCTATGTATGATCTTTTGTATACAAAACTATTAGTGAAGTCCTTCGGAATATTTAAAACAAAAACACATCAGTTAAACATGCTTTGCTTTTTAAGCGTATCTCCGGATCCACTATGTCATATGTCATCATAAGAGCTGGGTACACCGAGTCCGACCAACTTCAAGAGTCATACGTCCAAAAGGATAAAAATAATACAACGACAGATAAAGAAAAAAAAAAACGTTATGTTAATAACATTAGACGCAACGTCAGTATATACAATGTATAACCTAGAACTAGTTTGAAGTTTATTTGTAGAGAAGAAAACGAATAGTTATTCTCTATGTCTTTCTACTCTCTGATTATATTTTTTTGAAAAAGAACAGGGAATTCTTTGACAAAGCCTTGGTCATTTGTTTATGCAGCTGCATTCAAATAAACTCAATACGTGGCTAAAGCTAGAAACGAGTGTAATTAGTTAAAAGATAGGTATTCCTTTATGTCTAGGGATGGGAAAAATATTTTCAGATCGTATTGTAAGAAACGTGTCTTTTCAACCAGGAGTCTTAAACTCTTTTGTTTTCACTTCTGGCATAGAAAGTGAAATCGACCTTTAAACATGTTTGATAAAGACTGTCGATGAAATATTTATTATATTGAACTAATATAACTGATTTACATTTTTTGGCAGATTCACCAGTTGTGGAGATAACAAGCAGACCAACAAAGCACAAATTAGTACTGCTCTGCAATCCAAGCGGGAACCCTACAACATATATATTTGGCGATTGGGAACACTTGTCTGAATTCAAAGAACACATTCAAAATATTGAAGGGGCACCGGACGGTACATTAACCCTTCTGAAATCCAATAATAACAAGAGGTTACATGAAACTGATGGGGTATACAAATGCAAAGCATCGAACGGTATTTACAGTACAAACAGACACTTATATCAGAAAGGAACAGCACTCGTATACAATAAAGGTAACATATACGCAGGGTTTTTTCTAATGATCAACAAATTTTCATTTCTATCAAATACATTATAGTTATTTCAAAATGTCTGGCAATGTATGTCATTCCGAACCTTTCGCATGCATCAGTGTAAGTTATTAAACAAAAAATGCGTATAATGTGATGTATACTTAGAACAAATCATCATGCATTACTTGAACACATCAATTCAGCAAGATGATAATTCTTTTCTGATGTCTTCAAACAGTAGCAAGACGTTTTTAGTCGCATTATTAGAACCCTCGGAATTATTTCATAATGTTCAGTAGGATAGTACCTCCCTATGTTAACGTAGCAGAGGCAGATGGTCATGTGTCGCTGCCAAAATGAATAAAGGAAATGCCCGCAATTTCTTCAATATAACCGAACAACCCACTAGTAGTTTAATTGACTTCATTTCACTGTTGTGTGCATCTTATTCTCAACCAAACATACAACTATAAGTGAGACTAACTACAGATGAAAATAATAATGTCATTCTATTTTTAATACTGATTTCAGCTACTCAAACTAATCTAATAGTCTACCTGATAATGTCAGTATGAAAACATTTATTTTATTATTCTTAATCAATTCATTTTAGTTCCGCCTATATTTCTGGATGCAAATAAGCCAATTCAAATTGGGCGTTATGGTCAGAAGATGAATTTAACAGTAATTTTATACAACAAATGTGGAACAATACGAACAGCAATTTCAAAACTAAACAAGACTCTGTATACAGAAACTAACCAGGAATCGATTCGGACACAGGACATTTTCCATGATGTCAATGTAACAGTATCTGGTGTAAAGATAACATTCCAACTAACACTAAATAAAGCAGAAGATTTCACAGATTATACAATTAAAGCTTGCAACGAAATAGGATGTAATAAATTAACGGTGAAGATAACGTCTATAAGTAAGTTGATAAACAAATAATTAAATTACATATACACATGATGTTTGTTTGTTCAGAACACGTTATTTTGTTTGGTTAACAGCTATCTTTTATCATTCTGAAATTAACCTTCTTTTTGAAATGAATTTTCACATTCATGATGACACGAGTTTCCACGATGAAGTTCACATGTACATTAAAGTAAAATTTGATAGAAATCGTGTTTTGACGAACCTAGCAAAAAACATGTAACCCTGAGTAATGCATGCTTCTCAAAGTAATTGTTATGGGTTGTAAAAAAAAGTTGACCGTGTGCACATTTTTTAAAATGAAGCGCTTCATACAAAATGAACTTCGGTCAACGCTTTTATACCCTAATAAATTTACAAATTTTAATCATGTGACCACTAAAACTACAAATTTGATGATATATGAAAATACACCTCTTCTAGTTACAATACACATGTGTGTCATGCCTGCATCCACCGAATAAATCAATATTATTTAAAATGTATTTACAACTCTTATAGTGGTGTGGTTTTATAAATTTTCGGTATTTCGAAGAATGTTAAGTATCACTCTGAACGGAATGCATCATAAATAAGTCATAATAAGAAGGTGTTAATTTGGTCGAACCAGTTTAATGAAAATGGCTTTGTAAAATACTGGATAGACAGAATTTTTTGATACCGTTTATAAACTGATAATATTTAATAACATTTTGTCAAAAGTCTAAAGATACGTTATTCCTCTACATAACAGATCGTCCAGAAACTCCGACAAATATTTCAGTTATTCCATTTGAAAAACATCTAGCAGTATCATGGTGTCCTGAATATAACGGGGGTTTCCCGCAGACATTTGTCGTAGAATATAAAGCCGAAGACGAGCAGGTATGGAGTCGTTCAGGACCTGTAACTGGTAACTTTGAGATACGGATGTCTGAAATCTTATATGACATTAATCCAAATACTCATTATTACGTTCGGGTACTGTCAAAAAATGAAATTGGAGAAAGTAATACGACGAATGTGATAATTTTAGGTGAGTATATATTGAGTTGTTTTTTAGTGTTAGAAGCATGGCATGTTTTCGTGTACTAGAGTACTCAATGACACACTTACTATTTCCAACTATCCTTTCTTTATAAATATACAAATTTCTATCGTAAGATTTACATAATGAAAGTATCAAACACCGTTCAACTGGGAAAAGAAAGTAATCCAAATTTATAAAAACGAATGATGTATGAGTATATACCATGTATACAATTCAATTGAAGATACACATTTCAAAATGTGACATGGAGAGAGAGAGAGAGAGAGAGAGAGAGAGAGAGAGAGAGAGAGAGAGAGAGAGAGAGAGAGAGAGAGAGAAATGTAGTGGAAAAAATAGATTTTCAAGATGTAATAGTCATGCCTGTTCATTCTGTCAATGCTAATAACGAACACATTTATAAATATAAATAAGGCCGTTAGTTTTCTCGTTTGAATTGTATTACATTGTCTTAGCGGGGCCTTTTATAGCTGACTATGCGTTATGGGCTCTGCTCAATGTTGAAGGCCGTACGGTGACCTATAGTAGTTAATGTCTGTATCATTTTAGTCTATTGTGGACAGTTGTCTCATTGGCAATCATACCACATCTTCGTTTTTTATATTATATCTTTTTTATGTAGCACTGTTATCGAACAACAAGTATGATGTGAAGGCGATTTTACTGGTATTATTAGTCGATATAGCAATTGTTCTAGTTAAAGCTGTCTGGAAAGCTGTATTGATCGTTTTAATGGTTGTTATAGCTATTACACTGTTGACTGCCTTGATTTGTCTACGACGAAAAGGTATGATATTTAAAAACAAATTAAGTCATACAGAAAATGCAACTGTGTAATGAGATATTGAATCACATATGTTGATTGTCTAGTTTGTACTTAAGACTAGTATGACTTCGTTCATATCATTCTACGATACAAATGTGTATAAAACACAACAGTTAAGATCAGTGGTAGCAGCGTGTCATTGTTAGCCTTTTTATAATGTTATCACTTCTCATTTGTTTAAAAATTTCATAGAATTTTGCACAATTTGTAAAGCGGATTTATTATATTACCTAATTGTACTTGTTTTGGCTTTCGCACTTTTGTATTTGGGTGTCATTGGTGGACCTAGTGTGGACGAGACGCACTTCTGGCGTATTTAATGTTAAACCTGGTGCCTTTTGTTAGCTATTATTCGTGTGTTTCTTTGTCCAATATGTTCTCCTATTGATTTGTATTGTAGTCCTATAATGTTGTGTTGTCATTTTAATTTTACATTTAAAAGATGGACGAAAGATACCAAAGGGACAGTTAAACTCATTAATCGAAAATAAACTGACAACGCCATGGCTAAAAAAGAAAAAGACAAACAGACAAACAATAGTTCACATGACACAACATAGAAAACTAAAGAACAAACAACACGACCTCACCAAAAACTCGGGGTGATCTGATCAGGTGCCCCGGAAGGATAAGCAGATCCTGCTCCACATATGGCACCCGTCTTGTTGCTTATGTGATAACAAATCCGGTAAACAGTCTAATTCGGTAGGTCATGAAAGGGAAGGGGATTGTTGTTACGACGTAAGGAACATATCCGATATTATTTGTGAAACGGTTATTCCATAACGGTCAACCAACTCGTGATGCCGTCCGTAAAATTTACGAAAGGTTGATTTCAACTTCACCATTTGGAACTCTTTGTTTAATAGCTTCCTTGTAAGCAGCATTTAACATGGCCATTAAAGTGGGAGGTTTTTCATGCCACATAACCAGTTCAACCCACCATTTATTTCTTTTTACAAAATGTCCTGTACCAAGCCAGAAATATGGTCATTGTTATATTATAGTTCGTGTATGTGTGTGTTACATTTTAACGTTGTGTTTCTTTTGTGTCGTTTGTTTCCTGTTATATTTGAGTGTGAATACACATTATTATAAGACGTGTCACGGTACTTTTCTATCCCACATTCTTGAACTTAGTTTTGATGTTTTATTTGTTATTCTCATAAACTTTGTCTTATGCTTAATTCGTTTCAGTGTGTGTTACATTTTTATGTTGTGTCGTCGTTCTCCTCTTATATTTAATGTGTTTCCATCGATTTTTGTTTGTGACCCGGATTTGTTTTTTTCTATCGATTTTTTGAACATCGGTATGCTACTGTTCCCCTTATCTATAGACTGAACAATTTTGTTGAAAAGAACATAACGCTTATTGTTATTTTTTAATTGTGTGTTGGTATAGAGATAATCAGTCAGGATTCTACTTAGTCAAATTTATCTCCTTATTACGCCAGTTCATTCTTACAATCGGTGAAGCCATTGTAGATATGTCGCGCTGCCAATTTAGCTCTTTAAAACCGATAAATTTATCCGCTTAGCACCATCAAGATCCTTATATGTAAATTGTATTCTAAACGACAAATGTATCTACTAGCTAATGAGCATCAGTAAATGTTCTTGTCTGCGTTGAGTCAACTAAAAACTATTGTCTGATCGGTTGTCAGGTGGTATTTTCGAAAAAACAAAATCATTTAAAAAAATTCTAATTAGATATTTTGTAGTTGAAACCTATAAACCTTGATTATCACAGACAAACAAATATTTGTTTTCGAAGATATGCATTTACCATCCAACTTAAAAGACAGTCGTCAAGTACTTTTAGAATAATTAGCTATTCGAACATACCTACTCTTGTTTGTGATTCATTAGAAAGGTATTTCTCTTGACCCATTTATTTCATCTTTTAGTACTGTGAAATTCTTATGTTATAAGGTCAATATGTAGCCTTGATATATAAAAATGATAGATCTGAAGCGAGATAATGAATCAAATACTCTTGCTTAAACGTTAGCAAATATTCAACTCAAACACGCCCTAACATAAAAGATACATTCGATTTTCTCTTTTCGGTAACAATTTTACCCATTTTGGGGAATTTTTTCGTCAGTCCCATAATGGAAGAGCAGACACGAAAATTACTGAACTAATAGATTGATATGTTCTCCGTCCATGGTAAAACAAAATTCGGAGGTTATGCATTTTCTACATCAAACTTACCCACGTCGTTAACTTGATATCTAAATGTTCAGCTTAACTATGTAATAGATAAATTGAAAATTTATCCAATTGATGTTTTTAAAATAAAAAAACTTCGTAATTTAGCAAAACAAATCATTTTATTTATTCGTATTAACTTTTAAAAGTTGTGTTACTTTAGTAAAATTTACAGTTAGCATTTATCGCCTTCTATAACAAAGAGGTTCGATTTTTTTTTGTTCTAGTTCCGTCTGTAAAAAGACGCAATAGGCATCATGTTTATTATTTTTGTAATGTATGTTCTTATTGATGATGCGGCATTTAATTATATTATTTTACAGCTAACAATGCATCTGACATTAACAATCCGTATGTATAATTAATTTCTTAATATATGTTATATAATTATCAAAGGAACCAGGCTTGTTACGTGTTTTGTATTTTTTATCACATGAACTACCCAATTAAACATCTATCATGTTAATCAATGTTAACCACATTGATACATGTACTCACAGTTTTTGTCACGTTATCATAACTGACCCACTTCCAGTCAGTCAAAGTGTAATAATTACAATGTTTAAATAAGATGCCTATAATCCTTAGTTTGTTTACTGTAAACACTTCTACATATTGGTCAGTACATGATCTAATCTTTAAAGTAACTTCGAGGTAAACGAATATCTTTTTTGTTCGATACAGGACAACATGTATAAATAAGTAAAAATTGAACAAAATAATCTTTTTAAATATCGAGGTTTCGTTAGTACACTACAATGAATTGATTGTTGTTTTAAAAATAAAAACAGAACGTCCCCAAAATGTATACATGCAGCACTTTTACTGCGTAATACTGGATAAATGCAATAATATGCTATTACTACAAACCACTATCATACATACAAACACTTCATTATTAATTACGACAGGCGATGGGCTAACCAGTTGAAATGAAATTAACATTTCAAAGTCGACAAAACATGTACAGTGATTCAAAATATTCTTTTACTTTACATGTTATATATGATATTCTTTCAATTTAAACAGCACAACTGGGCATGGTACACTGTATATGAATTTCATCGAACGTTCTTAAAAATGTGGCAATCAACTGATTATTGTAGGTCATTCAAAATTGAGAAAGTATGTTGGGAATATTTCATTTCAAGATTATTTCCGATTACTTATATTGTAGTTTAGATTTTGTGTTTACCAACAGACAATCTTCAATTATTGGTAAACAACAGACCAACAGATGACCAGTAGATAGAGCTACCCACAAATATGGTTTTAGTAATCTGACGAAACTGCATAAATCTAATACAATATATATGGGAAAATAATCTTATTTCATTATACAATAATTAATAAAAATTTCTTTTTTTTTTTATTTTTATTTTTATTTTATAGCAGTGAAGAAGAAGTTAGAGAGAATTTTCAAAGTAATATTTTTAATTCAATCTTTTAAGATGATTATTATTGTGTGAACTGTCTCCGATTAAAGACAAAGCTCATTGTTTAAGAGAGAGGGGAAGGTTACCAAATATGCCATTCTTTAAGACTCGTATCAAAAGAAATGTTTGACATTAGACAACTGAAAGGCAACTCAAAGACATAAATACCTTAAAATATAATCATATAAAAAGTATTTATTAGATAAGTATTTATTAGATAAGTGTTCACTTATCTAATAAA
Source organism: Mytilus galloprovincialis (assembly GCF_965363235.1). Lineage (NCBI taxonomy): Eukaryota > Metazoa > Mollusca > Bivalvia > Mytilida > Mytilidae > Mytilus > Mytilus galloprovincialis. Next base: position 3,945,407 of record NC_134851.1, read on the forward strand.
TACGCAAAAGGTCATATATGATCAATCCCATTATAAATATGATTTGTAAATTTTACCGACTAATTATCACCTTTCAATACCGAAACAAATACATGTACAGGCTTAATATATTGACACTTCAATCATGCATGTAATATGTTCTTGGTTATAGGCACTTCAATCATGCATGTAATATGTTCTTGGTGTCGTTTGTTTTCTCTTATTTTTGAGTGTAAATTCACATTGCGATAAGACGTGTCACGGTACTTGTCTATCCCAAATTCATGTATTTGGTTTTGATGTTATATATATATGTTATATTTGTTTTTCTCGTGGGATTTTGTCTGTGTGTGTTACATTTTAGTGTTATGTCGTTGTTCTCCTCTTATATTTAATGCGTTTCCCTCGGTTTTAGTTTGTTACCCCGATTTTGTTTTTTGTCCTTGGATTTATGAGTTTTGAACAGCGGTATACTACTGTTGCCTTTATTTATAGGACAGATACATAAAATTGAGAATGGAAATTGGGAATGAGTCTTAACTAAACATGAATTAAAATTAAAAATCATACATGACTAATAAAAGCCAGAGTCCCCTGACGTTGGACAGGCGCAAAACACTGCGAGCTTTTCATTCTTTAGTGTTATTTATAATCATTGTCATAGTAATATAAAATTAGAATTTCACAGTTAAGTATTTTATCGCATTTGCTTTAGCCATTTAAAATTGACCCTTTGCAGCAAAGAAAAAAAAATCATTTTGTTCGTTTTTCTTTACACACAGAACTAATTTTTATTTCTATTTGTAATGAAGTTATTTTGTTTTAAAAAGAAAAGCACTATCTTGTGTTTGAGACTATTCTTGGCTTTTTGTTTTTTGTTTTCCCCCCTTACACTATTATTTCTATTTTTGGTTTAATTTAAGTATTATTTACTTTAGTGGAACCAGTTGACAACCATCTCTATATTTCATCTGTTGAACCGGATTTTGCCGATGTACAAAACTTCCGTAATCTCAGCGTACAAAATGCAAGATTGCCATCAACTTCTCAAGGTAACCAAACATACCAGATGCAACTGCACAACGATAATGGAGGTACTTGAATCATATTGTAAAGCTACTTTGTTTTGTGTTTTCCAATACATGTTTTAATACAGTTATATATAATATTTACGAGGAAAGAATCACCATTTTTTTATCACATACCCATATACATTACACAACAACAGTTTTTGTAGATATCGATTGTATACTACATAATTAAGAACATGTGGTACATGTATGAGTGCCGATAACACAACTCTCCATTCAAATCGCATTGAAGAAAAAGTTAACAATTATAAGTCAATAACATTAACGGTACCAATTTTTCTGCACCAGATGCGCATTTCGACAATACATGTCTCTTCAGTAATGCTCGTGGCCAAAATATGTAAAATTAAAAGCTTATATAAAAGATGAAGAGCTATAATCCAAAAGTTCAAAAAGTATAGCCAAATCCGTGAAAGGAATCAGAGCTTTGCATGAGTGAGATACATTCCTCAAAGTATGACCTCAAACACGGAGCCTCATATCGAACAGCATTCGATAAAGGGTCATACAAGTGACTAGTGTAAAACATTCTAATCAGGAAAACCAACATTTTTACCGATATATGAATCGATAAACACCTATGTACGACATCAACAAACGAAGATGCAGCTGGTTTAAATGTTTTAACATGTGCGAATCGTCACTCTAACCTAAGATAGTAGTATGAACATACAACATAAAAACTAATGCTATACAATACCAATTGAAATAGCTTAGCTAAATCGAAAAGACCTAAAACATAACCAAGTATACATACATTGAACGAAAAGATTTGATCTATGACTTTACATAAATACAATATCAAAACTTAAGTGCATATATACAACATACTTTTTTTGTAGTAATCGATAAGATGGAGTTTGATTGTCTTATGTACTACATTGAACAGACATCTGAACAAAAGACGGACGAAAGATACCAAAGGGACAGTCAAACTCATAAATCTAAAACAAACTGACAACGCCATGGCTAAAAATGAAAAGGACAAACAAACAACAGCACACACAACGCAACATAGAAAACTAAAGAATAAACAACACGAACACCACAAAAGACGGAATTGTTTTTTGTTCATTAAACTGTCCTCTTTTAAATTTTACCAAGTCATTTCAAACGATTATTTGTAGAATTATTTGTTGAAATGAAGCACCGATTGCACGACTACTGAAATAAAAGCATTTGTATTATTAGATAACGCTTTTTTAAATACATATTTCGCTTAAGCAAATGGTGGAAGATCGTGTACTTACATAAACAGGGGCGTGGTATCGTCAGTGAATTACCATCAAGAACCCCGTCAGGTAACTTTAATTTGGCTAGCTATAAAACCAGGTTTAATCCACCAATTTCTTCTTACGAAAATGCCTGTACCAAGTCATGAATATAACAATTGTTGTCCATTCGATTGATGTGTTTGAGCTTTTGATTTTGCCATTTCGTGAGAGACTTTCCGTTTTGAATTTTCCTAAAAGTTCAGTATTTTTTGTGATTTTACTCTTTACACAAACTATAAACACATAGTCATACATAAACTTCAGGCACATGTCAAATACCTTATTGGCTTCATGTATATTTAGAAAATCAATAGTATGAGTCTTGTTTTGACAAGATCGTCAGATCATTTGTTTTAATGCATACTCAGGACGATAAAGATACAAATACAAAGTTACGTTCTACAATGTCAGTCAGTATGTGTATTATGGCTTGATAAAGGTAGTTTTACTTCAAGAAACAGATTGCTCGCTTGCTTTACTGTTGTCAAATATATCTCCAATCCATTTCCTTAACCAATTTTTCACACGATTGAGTCGTCCTTTTATGAAATGAGTTTTTTTACAGGGACTATTTTCTTTGTTCATTTCAGATTCATGAACTGAACTATTCAGATATTACATTCAACGAAGCACCGACGATGCGAGGCGCTGTTATACATGGAAATGTTGATAGAACCATTTATTCTGAAATAGACCTAATGACAGCTCCTGTAGCGCCACTCTCCAGCAGTGAAAGTGAATGCGATGAAAGCGATGATAATGATATTTTATGCATGCATATGTGAAATATTGATAATTAATACATAGCGAAGAGAATTCAACGAGTGGTACTCTATGTATATATTTTTATTTTAACAAGAAATTGAATAGGTAATAATGAACTCTGTAGTAAGTGCTTATACATGTCACGAGTCTACATAATGAAGACTCGTGTATCTTATGAAATGAAAAATGCGTTGTAATTTCGTCATTCAGTATCCTGTTGATAGACTATTTTCACATGTACAGACTATATTGTGTCGGTACAGGAGTGCGTTAACTGATATTATCTACGGTCGTTTTTATAAATGTGATACAAATGTCGTTACAACTCCTTCGGCAAAAGTTACCTTCAATGGATATGGCTGTTTTATGTAGGTCAATTTGATTTATTTTTATTTTCTCTTTTTATTTCTAGATTCAAGATATGTGTATGTACATTTTGAAAAGCATGTATAAAGATTTGTTGTGGACATTGAACTCTTGTATAAAATGTGTAAAAAGATCTCGTTTTAAAATGATTAACTGAATTGTTTTATATAAAGGAGGACAGTATTTTAGTTTGCTTATTTACATCATGTTTAGCAGATTATTTGGAGAATTACAAAATAATTCATCATACTTCCTGTACATTTCTAAGAATATGAATGCAACTGCGTAGATACCGTGCACCATTTTAGGTTAGTAGGTTGGGCTTTTTTTCATTATACGGTGAATAGCAGTCCTTTTATAAAAACAACACAGTGTCGAGGAAAAAATCTGAAAGGTTTCAACTCACGACAAAATTAATGATTAACGATGTACATGAATTCAAATAACACGTTAAAAGCTAACTAGTTAGTTTTGTTTGTCTATTTTGTATACCCACATGTAGGTTCGTACATTTTTTTCTAGGTATTGAATACATAATCACTTTGAAAGGTCGCTAGTCTGAATACCACATGATTATGGTTTTGCAAATATTTATTTATAGTGCATTGCAACTAACTGTAATCCCTTTCCACTTTGCGGGTGCCAGTGCTGCCTTGAAGCGGCATAAGTCTGCTCTTTTTTTCAAAAGCTAAAATGTTGTCTTTTCTAAGGCTCTAATTAGTTATCAAAAGTACCAGGATTATAATTTAGTACGCCAGACGCGCGTTTCGTCTACATAAGACTCATCAGTGACGCTCATATCAAAATATTTATAAAGCCAAACAAGTACAAAGTTGAAGAGCATTGATGATCCAAAATTCCAAAAAGTTGTGCCAAATACGGCTAAGGTAATCTATGCCTGGGATAAGAAAATCCTTAGTTTTACGAATAATTCAAAGTTTTGTAAACAGGAAATTTATAAAAATGACCACAATATTGATATTCATGTCAACACCGATCTAACATAAGGATAATCTTTGGATGAAAGCATAAATGATATAATCAATTATGATGCTGACTATGAGTAACCATATACAACGCTGGTGTTAGATAATCGTGTTGACGACGAACATGTTTATTGCACTTTAAAAGACAAATCTAACCACGCAATGTATGAAAATTTACTTCCCTTTGAGAATGTAGCTTGCAGAATGTCTTTTGAATATATAAACCAAGATACTTTATGGTACAAAAAATACCAACATTATTATGAAAATGCTGACCAAGAAAATGCAGATCAGAGTATCACTGATGATGATTAAAACAAATAGGATATTGATTTGTTGTAAGTCACAAATTGATTCACATAATATTGAGGATAATCCATGAACTTAATGGTGGGCGGATATGATTAAGTTTCAAACTTCAGATTTATATTTTCAACTTGTTTGTCAAATTGCTTCACTAATTATAAAAGTGTTGAACAACATGGTATATGGAAAGTATACACAACTCCTTGTCAAGTTTCGCTAATTGTATGTCCATTGTGATTCATGTGGCTCACTCTTGATATATAAAATATGTTTTGTAGACGTTTTATTATATTTTCGTTGTACTACTTGTCAGTTTGTTGTCGACTTTTTCGTTTTGATATTTCCTTGGTAGCTTCCACCTTTCTTTTAATACAAGATACTAGTACATACTGTGCCTGTATGCGTTGTATTAACATTATAAGGCAGAAATTGGAATACGTCGCTTTACAAATCAAACCCCTAACCGACACAAGCCATATTGTGTATATGCTACTGACATGAATAGTTATCCCATAACAAAATATTCTAATTGAATGTATCATGTGTATATAACTGGCACTCTCGAACACTCAGGACTAAGATGCAATCTCACAATTATATACATGTTAAATTACTACCCACGATATACACCAGGGGTCAACAATGATACCGTTGCAGTAGCTTGTACTAGTCATTGTGTCGTTCATGTTATAGATATATATAATGACATGGTTACAAGTTCTTTTTCTACCAGAGATGAATGCTACTCGATTTCATGCAGCGATGACTTATTGTATGTTTGTTGTTTTGATATTGTAGTAATTGATCTAGATGGTTACGTGATACGAACGATACCAAATTCTGGAGATGACATCGGGAATTTAACAGTAGATAAAGATAGGCTTTACTTTTGTGAAAGAGTTTCGTTATTTTGCTGTGACCTAAGCGGTAACGTCATAAGGAAATTTCATAAAGAAGACTATAAAGATATGTATGGTCTGGCAACAGATTCCAAGGGAGATGTTTATGTGGCTAATGCTGATGACGAGGGTATATTCCTTGTTTCCCAAGATGGTAGACAATATAAGGATATTCTGACTAACTTTGATTCATCTGATTCACCAATATCACTTGATTTTGACAGAAAAGAAAATCGAATAATTGTTCGGAAACATGCCTTTAAGAAAGCCTTTATATTTGATGTTGAATTTAAGAGTTGATAAGATAATAAAAGTAGTGTATAAATTTGTTTTGAAAAATGTATGCGTGCATCTTTTCAACGCATTAAGATTATTATTTCACTATATATGTAATATCAACTTGCATTTAAAATAATGTGTCCTAATGATTTTGACATAAGAAGAAACTTGAATAGCTGTTTCCTCAGATGGTAGGCAGTATAAGGGCATTTTAACTAATTTTGATTCATTTGATTCACCAATATCATTTGATTTTGATAGAGAAGAAAACCGAACAGTTGCTCAGAACCATGCTAATGAGAAAGCCTTTATATTTGATGTTGAAATTAAGAGTTGAATAGTATTATTAAAGAAATAAACATTTTTGTTTTGAAAAAAATATTTATGCAACTTTTCAACGCGTAATGATAATTCATAATTACTCCATTAAAAATGTAACAACCACTTTCATTTCAAATATTCATCCCGAATCGAATCCTCGAATCGAACTTACTGAATTGTAATCGGGTTCTGACAACATGAGCTGTGTGATGGGTGATGTATGTGGAGCAGAACTGGTATTCCCTAACAGAGCACCTTATATCACAATTATTGGTCATTGACTTGGCTCGTGTTAATCACTCTTTGGTTTTCTACGTTGTGTATTGCATACTGTTGTTTGTCTTATGTCGTTTGTTTTTTCGATTGCTTTGTCAATTTGTTTTAGGACTTATGAGTTTGAATGTCTCTGTTGGATCTTTCGCCCCATCTTGTTATCAATAGGAAATGGTAAAACTACACTGTGCATTAAAAAAGAACACCTTGTATTTTGTTTTGTCAATAATATACGTTTGTTTCTTCTTTTTATAAGTTTTAAAATAAAACACATTTTTCATTGATAGATTTTAACCATAAATAATCAGTGATCAATCTTTATTATAGGTGAGGTTTCAACACGCTCTGTTCACAAGACGTTGACTCATTCTGTTGGTTCAAATATTAATATTCCTACTCCCTCATTGGTTTAGTAGTTATTTGTCAAAGCAATTTACTTCAACATACGAGATTTTATGTTTGTAAAGTTGCAATGGGCATTTAAAAAGTCAGAATGTGAATATATATGTTCAAACTCTTTTAGGTCATTTTTTAGTAGCAATAAACAAACAACAACTATGTCAATTGGACATGCTTTGATACTATATATGCCCTTGAATTTGTACTAGATAACATATGTGTTCGCTTTGGAGATTCCGTATATCGTCAGGTTATCGGATTTCCAATGGGGACTAACTATGCACCACTTGTTGTGGACCTGTTTTTGTATTGCTATAAGTTAAAATTTATGACAAAAATCAGCAAAAACCCATCGAAACAACATCTGATAAACAAATTTAATAATACTTTTACGTATTTGGACGATATTTTGGCTCTCAATAATGATGACTTGAGTATGTATACTAAAGAAATGTATCCTGTTGAAATTACTTTTAATAAAGCTAATAATACTAACAATGACCACTTCCCTTTCCTCGATCTTGATATCTATATCTCTAACGGAAAGCTTAATACTAAAATTTATGATAAAAGAGATGATTTTTCATTGCCTATCGTTAATTATCCATTTTTAGATGGTGACGTTCCCTTGTCACCATCTTACGGTGTTTATCTATCTCAACTTGTACTACTCACTCGTGTATGTAACAATGTTTTAGATTTTAACGTGAGAAATTTATGTATTACTGAAAAATTATTACACCAGGGTTTTCGATATCCCAAACTAGTCAAAAAATTTACTTAATTGTATCATCGGTATAAGGACATCATTCGAAAATATAGCTCAACATGCATACTTCTTTTACGTTCAGGAATTTCACATCCAATAGAAATAATCTTTATAAAGCACAAAATGTCATTATTCACCTCAGAAACTAAAAAAAACCTTTAAATAGACTTATTAAGAAGGGCTATAGTTACGATACTGTTATCAGGTCATTAAAGATTGCATATTTTGGCGTTAATATTGATTCACTTATAGGGTCTTTGCATCGGAACTAAACACATTTATCCAAAAACCAGTTGTTGGGATGACACGGGTTATATTCTTCTCATATATGTTATGATAGTATGATACTAAACCCCTAACGGGAAGGATTGTGCCTGATATTCATATGATGAAATCATAATCTTTCAATCAGTTTAATTGAAGTCTGGAGCTGGTATGTCAGTTAACTGCTAGTAGTCTGTTGTTATTTATGTATTATTGTCATTTTGTTTATTTTCTTTTGTTACATCTTCTGACATCAGACTCGGACATCTCTTCAACTGAAGTTTGAATGTGCATATTGTTATGCGTTTACTTTTCTACATAGGTAAGCGGTATAGGGGGAGGGTTGAGATCTCATAAAAATGTTTAACTCCGCTGCATTTTTGCGCCTGTCCCAAGTCTGGAACATCTGGCCTTTGTTTGTCTTGTATCATTTTAATTTTAGTTTCTTGTTTACAATTTGGAAATTAGTATGGTTTTCATTATCTCTGAACTAGTATATTTTTTTTTTTATGGGCCAGCTGAAGGACGCCTCTGGGTGCGGGAATTTCTCGCTAGTTTAAAGAACTTTTGGTGACCTTCTGCTGTTGTTTTTTCTATGGTCGGGTTGTTTTCTCTTTGACATATTCCCCATTTCCATTCTCAATTTTATTACATGAAAATACGATTTATTATGCTAGTAGAGATAAAATATATATATACATTGTAATAGGAACTATATTGGCTATATATCAGTGATCCAGCAACCCAAAGAACACAAAAGAAATGAAAAATAAAAGCAAAATGGACAACACAACGCCCTTCTATTTCCCAATCCCAATTTACATTGACTTTATCATGTTTATCTTAACACCAGAGAACTGTCTTAACTTATCGATCATTGTGATGCACATGTATCTAATATTTGATCACTTTTTGTATAGCACAACCGACTGACACTCACGTACACATTGTAAAAAGGCACAACTATTTGTATCATAAAAACTTTTGACTGTGTCGTCTTGACGGACTCAAAAAGCGAGATTTAGGTGTACTGTTTATGAGTTTTCCTCTGTTAAACTCGTTACCCCGATTGTTTCGGCAACCGATTTATGACTTTTGAACAGTGGTATACTACTGTTGCATTTATTTATAGTGAACACATGTGGTAAGTCACTGATACTTCGTATGAAGTTACATTATTTTTGCTTCTCATTACCACAGAGATTGTTTGGCTGCGCCCCCTCAGTCATGGTCTACTGTCCTTTAACTTTTGCTTAGTTTACATGTGTAAGTTTTCCATTAGGTTGGTAACCGCTAGTGTTTGGTCAATGATATTTTGTATCATAAGCATATCCCATTTCTACTGAAATTATTTGTCCCTCACCCTTAGTAATTTTCTATTAATTAAACCTTTATTTCGTTTAAATGTATTAGTTTGTTATAAGATGTATAAAAAGAAGTGGTATGAGTGCCAATGACATAACTCTACATCAAAGTCACAAGTAATATGTCATTTTAAGATGAACCACTTAATATACGTCGATGATATTTGGTATGCACATGCATTGGCAAGTTTCCTTTCCAAGGAGACTATATAACCCGGATTTTTTTTTCTCTCAATCGATTGGTGATTTTGTTTTACAACGGTTTACTACTGTCACCTGTATATGTAACCCAACACCCTCAACATGCTTAATATTGTTTTTTTTACATTGAAACTTTTTCTTTTTTACAAGTTTATGTTTGTGTCTAGGTTCGTTTAAAAAGAACGATTGATGAGATTTCAGTGGGGTACACTTTATTATATACTATGAAAAAGATGGGGTATGATTACCAATGAGAAATTTTATTAGTATTGACAAATATCAATTCCATGAAGTTTGTTTGGCCCTGCATTTTTAGTAATGGTTCATTCACTTTGAATGTTTGCATAACTAATATATCAAAGTATTGTTATTTGAGTTTAAACATTTGCATTATCAAAATAACAAAAAGACTAGACATGCCTCTGTGCTAACAGTTTATCTGGTATCGTTAGTTGATATGATACATTTTCTTTAGTAGTTTTTTGTTTAAAAATAAAACTTTTATCCTTATCATGTTTAAATAATGGTTTAGAACCTCTGTATGGTGTGTCTGGTTAAAATAAATGCATACTATTACATGATTTGTCTTTTTTTCAAATGCATTAACATTATGTATATGCTTTTATTAGTACGGGCCTATATTTTAGTAGTTTATGATAAAGTAGATAACATGAGAAATTGTTACGACTTGCATATAACTACATATTCTACAATAACATAGATAGTAACAGAATAATTATGACAGATACATCACATGTATAATTTGACAATTAATATCTCTTCAGAGATGCACGATGTAAACCTCTTTCAAATCCAAACCTACAAAGAACAACCGATAAAAACAAAAAAAAGTGGAGAAAAATAAAATTGATTCTGAGAGATACATTTCTAAATTAAGAATGATTTTTAAAATTTACAACAGAAAATTCAATAATGCAATATCTGAATTTGCAGACCAATGCAAAAATAACAGATACCAAAGTTCGACGTTTTTTAATAAGATCGTTGACAAAATACCGTGATCAATAAAATCATACAAATTTAAAATGTTTTGTATTAGTCATTTCTGTGACGAAAAGACGGGAATATATAGAATGACGGTGGCAGAATTCAAATTTTAATTATAAATTGTACACCGTATGTTTTTCTGTTTAAAAAAAGTAAACTCACAAAATACTGAAGTCTGAAGAACATTCGAAACAGAAAGTCCTTTTATAAAATGACAAAACCGATAGCTCAAACATGTCAAACGAATGTATCACAACTATCATATTCCTGACTTGGTACAAGCATTTTCGTATATAGAAAATAGCGGATTTAACCTGGATTCATAGCTAGCTAGCTAAACATCTAACTTGCATAACCATATGAATTGATTCACGCTAGTCATTTTGGAGTCTTTTATACCTTGCTGTTCGCTGTGAACCAAGGCTCCGTGTTAAAGGCTGTACTTTGACTTATAACTGTGTTTTTTTTTCCAATTGTGACTTGGATAGAGAGTTGTTTCGTTCGGACTCATACCACATCTTCTTATTTATATGGCAATTATTCCTTCAACACTATGTCTGACACGTTACCATTTAACGAGTAACAAACTATTGCTAAATGTGTTAAAACATCACTATCTATTTGATAGATTGATTGTTTATTGATTTGTTTGTTTGTTTGTTATTTTCTCTAATTTGCATGTCTCTCAGCGACCATAACTTTATCATAGCGGTAGGTTTTCTAATAGTGAAGGAAAGAGTAGTTTCAATTGATATCTTTCAAAAGAAATAATTGATGTTCTGATTTTGCAAGCAAATTGATATTTGCACATCGGTAAATAATTGTTGTCTAAATCTATCTTGCAATAATTTCTGAAGATACAGAAAACACTTACAAAGAAGCTCGTGTAAATTCTATTAAATTTTCTATAAGTTTTGCAGGCACTAAAGTAGTGTTGGCATTGTACAAGATCATGTTTTTGCTAAATATATTGGATGTTGGATGTGTACGGTTACACCATTATTCAAAGTTACTGGGAGGCATGGATCCCACTTAATGACACAAACAGACATAACAGGTTTAAATATAAAAAAAAATGGTACATCAGTCAGCACTGTTATGACTGTGTTATCAATATGTTATCGAAGAGCTAACTTGCTATAAAAGTTAAAACAAGTTATTTCGACGACAGTAGCAACAAATACATGTGTTTTTCTGCCATTTATATAAAAGTATTTTTCTGCATAGTTAATACCACACTTTCCATCTGACAAACAAATGTTTACCTCTGTGCGTATCCTTTGACATTTGCCTAGGAACAGGCATAAATTCCTTACGGTGAGAAAGTGAGTTTTAATCAAATTTTGAGAACTTCTGCATTTACGGCCATAATGCCCTTTATTTTGAGATTGATAACATTGTTTATTTCCAGCTGGGCAATGAGAACAACAAAATATACCACAATTTCGATAGGATCCGTCATCTTGTTGTAGTTGATGTTGATAAGGATTCTATACTGTTGTTGGCATGGGTTGGCTGTACTATTGTCCATTAGGCACTTGATATTTTGGACTACGATGTGTGGTAAATTTGTGTAATATTGTTTTTAACTTTTGCTAATATGCTTGGTCTGTATGTCATTTTGTGTTTCTTTGTTACATATTTTGTTAGTGATTAAGATGATGTTCACTGCTGTATGTTTAACATTTTAACCTATCAAATCTGTTTGTTTTGTTCGCACATTGTTGTCAATATTATGGAATTTGATGCGACTTTCTTAAATGCGAATTCACAATTTTCTTCATATGAAAATGTCTGTACCAAGTTAGGAATATGATAGCTGTTATCCATTCGTTTGGTGTGTTTGGACTTTTGATTTTGCCATTTGATTAAGGACTTTCCGCTTTGATATATCCTTGGAGTAATTTAATGACAGATTTATTTTTTGCTGGGTTACAACGGCATGTTGTTGTTGATTTTAAGTTCCTAGGTGGTAGTTTTGTCTTGCTTGTTGTACCATGTTTTGTTTTGTGGAGGTTAATTTGGACTCGTCGTGTTAATTTAAGTATGGAGACTTTTTATTTCTTGTTAAAGTTTTTTGTATCTTAGCTTCTATGATTGCTTAATCGATGATGCCTGTTCTAACTGTTTTTAATTTTGTGCGTTTTCAGTAACTTCTCTTACGTGTTATAATGTTGTTGGCTTCAGGAAAAGTATTATGGAAAGTTTTCCCTATCGCCCCTTAAAAACCTTTTATTACAATCCCTCTTTTAATGTTGTCTGCAATGTTCTTGTCTTATTGGTTTTCCTGTAACCGTGACAAAAATCCATCCACTCTTTCATTTTAACCTTTGTTCAATTGTATGACATTCCCATCAACTAACCCTTGAGGTTTTGTTTAATCTTTTGTTGTACTAATGAATTGTGTATAGGTCCAGTTGGTTAATTCATTTTTTGAATAAGTGTACAATGGATAAAATATCCCAACCATTGTGCTGCAGATGATTTCCGCCATAAGCCGACGGTATATGAGGACTTACTTTCTATGTCTGGAACTACGGCCGGTAAGGATGATGTTTATGCATTTGATTGACGGATGCTGTTGTTGTGGTTACAGCTGATGTGGTTCATAGTGTAGTTGTTGTTGTTACTACAGAGGCTGTTGATGTTGAAGCTGTTGATTCAGTTTGTTTTTGATGAATTACTGCTTATTCTGTTAATGTATCCTGACTGCGAAGAAAGTAGCCATTTCGTGGTGCACGCATTTGTGCGTTGATCATTGTATCTTCTTTCTTGGTAAGGAACTAGCTCTGGATTTTTCGGTCCTACCACCAAATGTCGTACTGACCTTTCTACTACGTCTGATAACTTTTTACGCCTGGTGTAGAACAGATAGAAGCTCTAGTAAATTAAAAAGATGTTTATTTTCGTAAATCAGTAATAAAAAAAAGCAAATTTGCTTGATACTAAATTTAAAATTTCAAAAATGAACTAAATCAAGGAAAATAAGTCTATGCAAATTTTAACTTTTTTAATACAACTTTTCTAATCTTTATTTGATCAAGTGAAACAGCTTTACACAACTTCACGTACAGGTTAATGCGCAATACAAAATGTTAAATAATCTTTATAATTTAAACGTTAGGACCACTAAATTTTAAATGTTTTATGTAATAACTTGTTGCTAGGGAAAAAATTGAATCGCATAAAACGTAATACCAAATACATTTTTTTTTTCTTTTTAATAAATTGGTATGCAAATAAATTTGCATAACGCTTAAAACAGTATTTACTTTAATGAAATATTCCCAAAAAAAGAATCTACCCATGTTGCTTAGCAACAAACACTTATTTCTGTCACAAGTGTATCTATACTACTAAACGAGAAGATCTCATTTTGGGTGTCGCTTCTCTTCTTTCCACAATAAATTAATCAACACGCCTCTGTTTCCTATAGATACAGTGCATAGTCGCATTTGTCATCCATTTATATGATTATTCAGATTGAGTTATTTTGGGAGAAAAACGAGGAAAAAGGCATCCGGATATTGTCCCGTCATTGGACGAAATTTTAAGTCAGATTAGACTTCCGGTTTGCGTTTTTCTGTATACTTTGAACATACATATACTACGAATAAAGTGTATTTTAATCTATCTGCTATCATTTTAAAGTTTACTATTCACGGCGGTCACAGAGTTGATTAAATGGAGAGGGTCTGTATACTATATCAATTGACCACCATGGATCGATTAGTAAACTTGGAATTGAAAGTAAATAACACTTTATTTATATAGCAATGAATGTTCATAATATACAGATAAGCGCTAAAATTATTCATGTGAACTTTTGATACCATTTCTGAAATTCTCCAGTCATTACATCTTTTACAAAATTCATTTATTACAACAACAAAAAAAGATGTGGTATGATTGCCATGTTGAGACAACTTTCCACAAGAGACCAAAATGACACAGAAATTAATAACTATAGGTCACTGAACGGCCTTCAACAACGAGCAAAGCCCATACCGAATACTCAGCTTTTAAAGGCCCCGAAATGACGATGTAAAACAATTCAAACGAGAAAACCAGCGGCCATATTTATGCACAAAAAATGAACGAAAAACAAATATGTAACACATAAACAAACGACAACCACTGAATTACAGGTTCCTTACTTAAATGTTCATAACATACTAAAAGTATGTTCATATCGAAATTGATAGAAAACCAAAAATTGGGAATTTTGGAAATGAAGAAGGAGGGATAAAAAAAAAACATTTTCCTGTCCCCAATAACCTATGACATGATACATTTGCTGAAATTCTCCAGTCATTCAATATTTTACAAAATTCTCCCAACACCACTTTACATACTTTAAACTACGGTCTGAATGCCCGCGATTTCGCGGGTGTGTTCTAGTTACGATAAAATTAAATCAATTCAATTTTAAATACAATTTTTAAAGTCAACTAGAACGTTTCAACAATCAAGTGAACAAACTAAAATCCTGTGGAAAATCGTTGCTTTCCTGAACCTATATTATAAACTAAATATGCAATCTATATACAAAAAGAAACCAAAAACTTACAGAAAATTAATGTAGAATTTAAGGTTTCATGTCTTTTTTATGTAGCTTTCGATATAGATCTAAAATCATTGCTTTATTAACAAAATAAATCCTCCCGGCAAATATAAATGATGGATTGTCTCCCTAGGACATTATAATACTTAAAAATACTACGAATACAAAATAAAAGATTTCAAGACTTTCCATACACTTTTGAAAATAAGTATTCTAAAATCAACTATATATTTCTAAACATAAAAACATATCTGGTACAGTATTGAACTTGTATTTAAATTCCAAAAAATGTAAACTAAAAATGTCATATTTTGCCTCTGTCAACTGGTATGGCTTTTATAGAAAAAAAACAGATAACTAAAGTTTGGACATTTGCACCAAAAAGTGCTATATATAATAGAGTGTAAAAAACACGATCATTCTAATTTAATTAATTAACTGACTGGAACTTAAATCAAAGTGTGTTGTCATATTTCTGACTACTAACTAGATCAATTCTCAATTTATACATGCTCTATCTTATGCTGTAGTAAAGATATGAATAAGTTAAGGGGTTCGTGTTGTTTATTCTTAAGTTTTCTATGTTGTGTCATGTGTACTATTGTTTTTCTGTTTGTCTTTTTCATTTTTAGCCATGGCGTTGTCAGTTTGTTTTAGATTTATGAGTTTGACTGTCCCTTTGGTATCTTTCGTCCCTCTTTTAGAATTGGTTCAGGCTCTTAGTGAACAGAAAATTTCAGTTAATTTTCCCTCCCAATATTATAATCAGATAATTAGCAGTACATTCACTTACTGTATATGTAATCCTCATTTTCTTTTTTTTCTTCACCAAAACTATAATCATTTTCCCAATAATGGAAACTAATAAGAAAATCTCATTTCATGAAGTAAAAAACAATAGCATAATAAACATATATCATAAACTACCATTGTATATTCGTGAAAACAGTAGAAAATGTTTATACAAAGCATGATATGTTACCTCGTTTTGAATCCCTGGGGCTTCCACAGTTTGAAAAAAATATTGAGACTACTAGTTCAACTTGCTAAATTGATTTAAAAATAGAATGCCCAAGCTAATGATATCAGTTTTATTACAAACGTGTCCTTAACAAAGACACGATAAGGGTACACTTTATAACATGATCTTTTAAAAAAAATATATTAACCTTTTATTCAATACCGTAGACAGTATCACCTTATTAAATGGCCAGTGCAATCTATACACTTGATAACAATAGCACACTATTGATACAGGACGTTACTTTTTATTATACTTAGTCTGTTCTTGTTGGTATCGGGTTTATTAAATAAACATCCCATACAATTATTTTATTTTGAGGGTGTTGAAGATAAATTGCATTATTTTACATAGCATTAAATAAAGTTTAGATTGTAAATCATACTATTTGTTTGCTGTTACATGTGTCATTAAAATGGCAGGGATACAGATTAGGGTAAACTTTTGCCCATTTCTAAATACTATTAGAAATAACATAAGATACACGTTAGCACTGCATACACATCTTGATAATGGTATGTGAAAGGTTGATCAAGACAGATGACTACGTTTCCACTTTAGTTAACTTGGATCCATTCATACATAAACAAAAGTTTGTCATCAGAAGATGGGAATTTGGCATATTTTAGAAAATCATAGTTATGACTGTCATTGTAGCTTACGTCTACATCCCTTGGTCTATCTTAAGGGGTTGGTTTTAATATTGACAATATTACAAGATCTTTTATTTACATTTGCTATCTTGCAAATCAAATCATCATATATATATCGGGATTGAAATGATGTATTTCCGCCAGGCGCAAAGTTTCCTTATTAGTCAGAATAGGCATGAGTGTGCATGTCTGAGATACAATTTTTAAATTAAGCCTTTGTGTGTGGGATAATCTACGTAAACTCAGTAAATGATAATATTTTAGGGTTATTCATGACACTCAATAAAGAACAAATTACTGCTTTATGTGATAAATTTGTCAAGGCTTTCATTTTTAAGCTCCTCTTTATCCTCTTCTGCAAACTTTTATGGCATATAGCATGTATAGGAAACACAGTATACCTCCATTGTATATTATATCTTTGTGTAACTATATATCCAAAAAAAATAATAGTGTACATTTGTAACATAGTACAGGTAGTATGTAAAGACTTAAGATTGTTACGACCAATTGAATGGATTGACGATTGTGGTCGCGTTTTAAATCATTAGCTGGCTTGGTTGATAGAATTTTCTTCAATGGTGTCAGGTCAAATAAAATATAATATTTGATTCATTGATTAAATGCCTAAAATGTAGTTGTAATGTACAATAATTATGATTGTGTAAACTCAGTGGTATATCAAGTTGTATCAACATCTATTTTACAGATACGGTCCAATGAGCTAGTAATTTTAAATAGTTGCTTTTGAAAATGTGTATTTTTAATGACTTTTAAATTGTTGTAATATATAGAACTTGAAAGCGATACTTCATTTAAAGAATAGAAAAACATGACGACCAAGGTTAAGCGTTATTTTTTATTTATTTTATTTTTGTGTTGGATTATGTTGGTTAATGTAATGTACCCGTTTTTTTCTGTAATTAGTTAATACTTCAGTTTTATCATGTATATCTAGTATATAGTCATTTAATAGAATTTACTGTTTGCAAAAGTATAGATTTTTTTTAAATAATAAGGATGTTCTTATCCCAAGCAGAAAACCCAAGCCGTATTGGGTAAACTTTTTTTGAAGCTTTGGCCTTCAGTGCTGTTCAACTTTGTACCTTTTTTGGCTTTAGAACTTCGGTATCTGGGCGTCACTAGTAAATCTTGTGTGGACGAAACGCACTTCTGACGTATTACATTTTAAAATTGGTGCCCTTTGTTAGCTATTGTTCGAGTGTTTCTCTGTCCAATATGTTCTCCTTTTATTTGTATTGTAGTCCTGTAATGTTATGTTGTAATTCTTATGTTATATGTAACATTGCCATTAAAGCGGAAGGTTTGGCATGCCACAAAACTTGGTTCAATCCACCATTTTTTCCTTTAAAAAAATGTCCTGTACTAATTCAGGAATATGGCCATTGTTATATTATAGTTCGTTAATGTGTGTGTTACATTTTAATATTGTGTTTCTGTTGTGTCGTTTGTTTCTCTTATATTTGAGTGTGAATTTACTATAAGACGTATCACGGTACTTTTCTATCCCAAATTCATGTATTTAGTTTTGATTTTTTTTTCTTATTCTCATCGGATTTAGTCTGATGCTTAGTTCGATTCTGTGTATGTTACAATTTAATGTTTTGTCGTTGTGCTCCTCTTATTTTTAATGCGTTTCCCTCAGTTTCAGTTTGTAACCCAGATTTGGTTTTTTATTCTATCGATTTATGAGTTTCGAACAGCGGTATACTACTGTTGCCTTCATCTGCTAATTTCATTTTGAATCGTGTTTTCACAGCATAGAAACACTGTACCTGCCTTACGAGTTTTATAGGATATCTTAAGTTCGGAAAATAAATGCGTATATTTTTTTGGACAAAATTGAAAAGCAATCCTTGCGGTTATACATTTACATTTACAATAAATAGTACTAAAATTTTGAGGAATATAGTAAAATCATATAAAACATTGGGGAATTTTGAAGGAAATATTTGTCCATATTTGTATTTTAACTGTGTATAATTTAATGTATAGAGATCATATCTGTTTCTATTTATGGTGGTATAACTAGAATGGTTGTATACCCTGCTTAACCCGTAGTGAGTAAACCTATGACACAGCCTGAAAAATTATGATTATACACCTCGTTGTCTACATGCTCCAAAATTGGATCGCTGATGAAAAATTGTGCAGATGCCCACTTGATAATGGTGTTAATCATTTAAAATCTTCCAATATATTTGCTCTTTGGTATTATTTTATAGTTGATTAAACAGTTTCAGCAAGGTTGTGGACTTAACATTTTTAAATACATTGTTATTAAACCTCGAAACCAATGTACTATCTATTGGTTCTATATTAAACCGAACATTTTCGAGGGGGAAAAACGAAACTGATGGCTACATGTACTTTTAGAAAGTGTGGGTCCTTAATGTTCTTCAAATTTGTACTTGTTTGGCTTTATAACTATTTTGATCTGGGCGTCACTGATGAGTCTTATGTAGTCAAAACGTGCGTCTGACGTATTAAACTATAAGTTACTGATACATTTGTGGAAAATTATAATTCAATGTCAGCTGCATCTATTTGTTTTTGGCATACAAGAAAGTTTTAATAACAAAGGAAAACACATGCGTTTGAATGTTAATGCTATTACAAAACAGGCCGGACAATTATCTAGACAAAACCTTTTTTTTATGAAAATTGACTCTTAATAAATAAACTAACATGTGTCACAGATTTACCTTGATAACTGATACACACATCACAGTTTTACCGAATATACAGGTAAAAAATACTGTTTACGTAGATATTTCGCCAGGACTTTTGTTTCTAAATTGTTGAATCTCAACTACATGTATATATCATCTTGTACATGGATGAATTATCTATTTAGTTTCCAAATGTGTCTTGAGAGAGAGGAAAGTAAAAACTTAGTTTAAAAAAAGGAAAATAAACAAAATGCCAAAGAAGAGAATTGAAAATAAAGAATTTATATGTCCGTGGATAATGGATAAGGATTTGTTATGTAAGCTGTGAATAAATCTTAAAATCAGTCAAAAATTAGAATTATGGCGATGTAAATAACAACCAAGTGGAATAACACATGGTTGTGATGAATGGATGAACATAACAATAGCAGTGAACATGGTGAAGCGGCACCACATCCCCGGGACGATGACCTTTTGGGCGTGACCGATCTAGGCGATCACACATTAATTCATAGATTTAATATGATATCTCCCAGGTAGGCTTATCATATATCTAAGTTCGAATTCAATGAGAATCTGCTGTTGTATTTACCTGATTAAGGTTTCGGGTGAACGATTTTGTAACTTTATAAGCCATTAATCTACTGAGCCTAAACATGAAGTTAAAGGTGACTACTTTTGGAATACATATATCTGTAGTTTATGCATTGGCTGAAATGATTCATCAGTCACTATCGAGGGTAAGTAGAATAGTATTATTTGTATGTCACTGGTTCAACATGTGACTACAGGGACCAATAGATATGTATCCATGTTTTATTGGTGATTAATTTCTAGTTGTTCTAAAAAGTCACCCTGGTATTATATTGGCCCAGCTAGTTCAGGTAAACTGATAAAACATCTACAGTTGCACTCTTTTTCAAAAGTGTCTTTTAACACTGTTAACTCGTTTCCGTTATGTGAAAAATGTGAATTCTATAAAAAAAAAAAAAACATATCCCGTGAATAGGAATATTCTTATCTGGTGACCACAGTTTTTTATACTGACGTTGTTAGTGGCTTTGAACTAGCTGTCAGATAATTGCGAGTGCTCTCAGATCTGTTCATTGCGTCTTTTTGTGTCGGGATGTATAAGTACCCGGCCACGTCCACTTGTATTTTGTCCATCTGGTGAGTTAAGCCTTTTTCAACTGATTTGTATAGTTCGTTCTTATGTTGTACTGTTTTACCACTGTCCCAGGTTAGGGGGAGGGTTGGGATCCCGCTAACATGGTTAACCCCGCCACATTATTTATATATGTGTCTGTCCCAAGTCAGGAGCCTGTAATTCAGTGGTTGTCGTTTGTTTATATGTTACATATTTGTTTTTCGTTAATTTTTTTACATAAATCAGGCCGTTAGTTTTCTCGTTTGAATTGTTTTACATTGTCTTATCGTGACCTACTATAGCTGACTATGCGGTATGGGCTTTGCTTATTGTTGAAGGCCGTACGGAGACCTATAGTTGTTAATGTCTGTGTCATTTTGGTCTTGTGTGGATAGTTGTCTCATTGGCAAGCATGCCACATCTTCTTTTTTATATTTTCTACGTTCAAAATATATAAATAAGCAAAAGCTCGTGGGTATGACTAGTGTACTCTGATAACCCTGAGAATAGTATACTGTTGAATATCGTGACCTAGGGTCAACATACTATTTGATAAAAAAAAAACAATACCGAAATAATTTATTACATCAATTATTTCCCAAGACTGCAACTTAATACCTTCATAGTTTTAATTATCAATACATAAATTGGGAGTCATGGATAACAAAATGTAGTAATGGTCACAATAGGATACGTTTTATAGGATTTATGTTTTGTTAACTATGTACAGGAAATAAAGTATAAAAGATAAATGTTGACTTGCTTTGGTTTTTGTTCATGTACTTTGTTATTTTAGAAGGATAAGGTGTGTGTCAAGGACTAAATTGTTTAGAACATAAATACTTCAGAGGGCGGTTATTGAAATTGAAATTCTAAGTTGTCTATGGGTTTGTTGGCTGTGGTTTGTGTGTTTCTTTGTCAATTGTATTCTCCAATTTATTTATATTGTAGTCCTGTAGTGTTGAGTTGTCATCTTAATGATATATTTCACATGGCTTTAAAAGGGGAGGTTTGGCATGCCACAAAACCAGGTTCAACCCGTCATTTTTTTTCTTTAAAAATGTCCTGTACCAAGTCAGGAATATGGCCATTGTTATATTATAGTTCGTTTCTGTATGTGTTACATTTTAAAGTTGCGTCGTTTGTTTTTTCTCTTATTTTTGAGTGTAAATTCACATTGCGATAAGACGTGTCACGGTACTTGTCTATCCCAAATTCATGTATTTGGTTATGATGTTATATTTGTTATTCTCGTGGGATTTTGTCTGTTGCTTGGTCCGTTTCTGTGTGTGTTACATTGTAGTGTTGTGTCGTTGTTCTCCTCTTATATTTAATGCGTTTCCCTCAGTTGTAGTTTGTTACCCCGATTTTGTTTTTTGTCCATGGATTTATGAGTTTGAACATCGGTATACTACTGTTGCCTTTATTTACTATGAGTTATATGTTTTAGTGATTATTATTTAAATTAAAGTATCTGTATAACTGTTATTCTTAATTTTTTTTTTTTTTTTGTGTTTGGATATTAGTTGGTAACAATCTAAAAGTACTTGAATCTTAACATACAAGTTTTAAGATTGATTTCATTTTCGGAAAACTCCCAGTTGAGCTTCATGTAAAACATGGGTTTATATAACCCTATTCGTTGTTCATGCCTGTGTATGAAGTGATGTCATAGATTGTAACTAACGAGCATGATGAATCACTGGTAAATTATTTAGTCAGGGATTTCGTTACCATGGACTATTAACATTTTTTTTTAAATAATTTCATAGAAATAAAAATTAAATTTGATTGTATCTGTAGAAAACTGATTACAACAGTATTTTACATCCTTAATTATACGTTATCATTTTACAAAAAGTGCAGAAATCGCTTTGTGACACGTGTAAACTCATCAAACCTTTACAAAAACTCGAAAGAAAAGGTTATGCTACCTATGTTGCATTTAGATCTTTGAATGTCATTTTCATTGGCACTATAATCGATTTTGTCACCAGCAATTTTAAAACATAACTATAGAACAATGGCCATGATGTGCCCATATGGGCCCTGTGAAACGACATAAATCTAAACACAAACAAGGTCGATTTGATTTTGCCATGTGATTATGGACTTTCCCAATTGATCTTCCTCTAAGTTCAGTATTTTTGTGATTTTACTTTTTTTTTTATATAGCTGAAAATTTCTACCAATATGACGTAATATCCGAAGTCGAACCGTAACGCTGAACACATCAAAATTCTCGAAGAATTTCACACTTTTTGGTTCAATTTCGCATCTACAACAGGCTTCGACTAAAGTTATTCTTATCTAATTTTAATTGGTTAACACTTTGAACTCGTTGCAACAATTGTAAGCGTGATCGAGGCCTGTGGCCACATCGCAAAATAAACTTTTGCTAACAAGCAAATCCGGATTCGACGTTGCCATTTTGAGGTACGATAGATTATGTGGCGAAGTGTCTGATGATTCCAACGCGTACTTTTATTAAAATAGACACAATTTATATAGTTCTTCTTTTTATGATAATTTTAATAATTTTTTTTCATTTTCCTGTTTTTCTTTTTTTTTTTTATTGGAATTACATTACGCATGTATGTTGCACTTCCCAACTGTAATATGAATGTGCAGCACAGGCACTTGTTTCTGTCAATGTAGGGTTTACTGTCCGCAGCCGTACGAAAAGGTGTGGATAGTTCAAACCCACATTTACAGAAAAAAGGCCTGTGATGTACAGGCAGTTTTTCCGGACGGTGACATATTCTGTAATTTTTATTTTCTCTGACATATACTGTAGAACAGTATGTGAATCTTTTCTTGCAACTGGAATAGGCTTTTTTCGAGAATACGTATTGAGGTAAGTCAAAATTGATTTACAGATTTTTTAAAATAACAAGCACAAATTGGAATAAAATGTTCCGTAGCTTCGTTAACTGCCGACGGAAGTTTTTTTTACCGTAGTTGGTTGCAACGGTTTTTATTGAAACACATGACAAATTGGTGGAAAATAAAAAAAAAACTAGTAGTTAATAAATTAATTAAGAGTTCATTTCACCGTTAAAATGTTTATCAAGGTTTTGAAATGTAATGTTTAAGCCTGGTCGGCTTTGCTATAAAATAAATAAGGCAGCTTTAACGCTTAAACGGTAATATATCTTTACTCATGATAAAAAGAAAAAAAGAAAAATTCAAACAAATGCATACGACTAGCTTCAGTACAAAAAAATATAATTGATATACCACTTGCTTTCCGTAATTGGAATGTATGACGACGTGAAATGGTTAGAGTGTTTAGCTAGTGAAGGCCATGTGATTAACCGAATGGGTTCGCGTCCCACAGATATAAAACATGTTTTATCTTTGTGTTTGTATAATACCATTAAACCTAAAAAAAATACTTTCATTCCTTTTATCGTTTGAATGGAACCCTGATATTTTTTTCTAGATTCTAGATAGCATATTTAAACATATGTTATTCACCGGCATATTGTACCTCAAATTGAAAATAGAAAGATAACCTGTTTTAATAAATTCCAGAATACGGCTCTAAAAGAGAGCAATTTCATGATTACTTGGAAGAAGATGCTCTATCTGTGACACATGAAGTCGTTTCAGAAACAAATTTCGATATACCTTAATGTTATATTTAGGTATGTAGAAAATTTGTATTCTAAGAAAAGTGCCTATGATCTATGATTTCAGAGTAATTTCTCTCATCGCACTAGGAAACTTATTGATGATGAGGTCATATTTAACATGCACATCTATGACGTTCTTGCAAGGTTGGATTTGTCAAATGTAACACAATTTATTTATAAGATAATAGAATAATTCTTTATGTTGGATATATATTAATTTTAAACATTTCAAAAAAATAAATGAAATTATAGATACATGCAAACATACAAGTTTTAACATATACAAAAGTACCTCGTGCATGTCATAGCCTGTACAACATATTGCTTAAAATGGTTTTAACATGTACAAATTTGAAAAATAAAGAAAGTTTCTATTATTGCAACACATTATTAACCTCAATAATAATTTCATCACTTTTATTATCTATTCTTGTTAGTGTGTTTTGTCCTTTTTAATACAGTTAATGTCCAGCGGTCGGTTTTACGAAGCATTCCTAAGACCTGTAATACGAGATATCTTAGGAGTTATGACATGTTTTATGATCATCATATGACTATCTATGTACATATCTCAGACCTCTTCTCAAAGCTGTCTCAGGATGATCTTAGCAAGATATAATAAAAGGTGTCACTGTATCGGTTATGATAAGGTTCAAGGATAAAATGGTGTATCATTGCTAAAAATCATTACATTGAAGGATGATTTTTGACAACTCATAATAATCCTCAACCTACAAAGATACTAATTTGAGGTATACAATTTAATTACAAGCTTATCGAGTGAAAATATATGTGGATTGGTTGATTGATGGTTTGTGATCATGATTGATGAATCAATTGATTGATTAATCGTTTGATTGATTGGTTGATCGACTGATTGACAGTTGGTAAAATGGTAAGGGGACGTTTTTTCAACATCTGCACTTGATTCATTACTTGTTTAATATCAAAACTTGATTGATTGATCTCTTATCATTATGTGATCACTTAAATCATGATGTGATCACTTAAATCATGATGTGATCACTTAAATCATGATTTGATTGATTGAGCAATACTTTGTATAATTGATTGTATAGAGTAAGCATGTGAGACATTGCTTTAGTTTTTGCATGCAGCCTATAACACGAGGGGGATGAATATTACGCAAAATTTTAAGACATTGTTCTTAAAAATTTCAGATGAATTTAGTTAATAGTATCTAATGTTTTTTCATTAAGGAAATGCATGTTGTAAATACTGTCACACTGATGTAAGCCATGATAAACTGCATAAAACATACAATTACATGAAAACTCATTAAGCCAATATAAGTCATAAAGCATACATTTCCGAAACTTTGTGATCATTGTCCTCTAAAGACAAAACACGGTTTAACCTATTGATTGTTGTTCGTTATTCATTAATAAATTTAAGTGTCTTTTACTTCATTTTGATTTATCTTATGTACTATTTTAAAAAACATTTTTAATTAATAGTTCGTACATGGTATAACATGTACGAGGGACCTTTGTACATGTTATAACTTGTATTTTTGCAATATACAAGTTATAACATGTACAATGTTTGTGTACATTTTATAACCTGTACAAAATCGCAACATGTACATGACATAAACATAAATGTCTTTAATAAACAAATGAAAATACAAATATCTAGTACATTTACAGATTCTGTAACGATTTTAAATTCAATAAAAAACTATATGTAAACAATTAAATTATAACCCTTTTCAAGGTAGACAATCAACAAATTGACTTTTTTTTAATTGAACATAATTCAACGGTATAACTCTTGCATACAAATGACACAACAATCGAAATAATTAACTGCGCATTCGTGCTCTACCTTCAAGGAGGATTCTAAATTATAAACATAACCACAAGTTGTTGATCTATAGGATAG
Organism: Mytilus galloprovincialis; assembly: GCF_965363235.1. Lineage (NCBI taxonomy): Eukaryota > Metazoa > Mollusca > Bivalvia > Mytilida > Mytilidae > Mytilus > Mytilus galloprovincialis. Next base: position 3,971,572 of record NC_134851.1, read on the forward strand.
TGACGACTAATGAATGCTAACCCAAAGTAAAGAATATTAGTTTGAAATCTTTTATAAAACTTACTAAGCAAAATGCTAGCTCCTAATTAACGTGTTTACACATTGCAATGATGTGGTTGTGAAACATTATAAACCTGTAACAATATAAGACGCCACACCATTCGTGTGCTTGCATTTACTTACCCAAAAAGATAGTTATTTAAAGCCTAAACATTTTGACATTTTGTTTTTACATTTTATAAATTTTGAATTATAATTGTATCGCAAATTCCGGTTATGATTTGTCTAAATACTAATATCCTGATATTGTCAAGTAAATATGCTAATACAATTACAGATAGTATAAATTATAAATAGTTTTGTGTGTTAGTGATCGATGGTGTATAACTAGCAGTATCAAATGAAACTATCGTTTATACATATCTTATTCTGAATACTGATTTGAGGATAGGGAGGTAAATCCTTCGGAAAGAACGTGGTGCTTATGAGTGCCCGTGCGGAACATTTGTATATTATTATTTTTATATGATTAATTTATATGGAACTAAATGTCTTATCTATACGAATTGTTTTCATTCTTTATTAGTTGTACACGCAAATACACTTTTCTGTGTTTCATCGAGATCACGCGTTTTCTATTCATATTAATGGTAGATATGACATGGCATGATTGCATGATTACAACTATCGTAAATCATTTTTAATCGGCTGTACTCCGCTCGCCAGGATATTTCACAGCTTTTAATCAATATTCCTTCTGCCAAATATAAGACTTTTATGCTTGCATATGTTTAGAAATTATGAATTTAATCTATGCTATATATTTTTGTTTGTCTGCAATTTCTATTTCTTGAATATCAGTCACGAGTTTTCGGTGTAATTATACTTAATGTAATTGGAGCGTTTGTTTGCCAACTTAATCTGTCTTTAAAGAAGTTTATGTTAATATATATAAAAAGAACAAACGGTATGTATTAGATTCAAGAAATACTTTGTAAAATGATTATTGTGGTAAAATGATTGTATTAAATAGTATAAAAATGTTAAAAAAGAATTTCACCATGGTCTTTTCTGACGCTCTGGAAAATTATACAAACCCAGCTAGAAGTCTAATTGTTTTATAAACTACCATAAAAAGGGATCATTCTGCAGTAAGTTCGTCAGTTTCTAAGACGGGTCTGCGTTTTACCCTTTGTGGCCCTACTCAATGTTTTTTTTTGTAGATGTATACATATTCAATAATAACTATTCTTAGGGGCAAACATAGTTTTATCATACTGAAGTAAAAGTGACAGGGCCTTTGAACACTTACTACATATATTCTTTAGGAAGAAAACAAGCTGACGTTTGAAAAAAAAACAACATTATCTTCTAATGTACAATTGTTTTGTATAAAATTGATGGCCCTGGAAAGGACCGTTAATAAAATATATCAACGGCTACTGGAACTGGATTCATTCATCCAAAGCTTATTTCCTCGTCTCTCGATGGGCTTCCAGTATAATGTGAACGGTGCCATTTTGTTTATTGACGTCTGTGACGTCATTTCTATAGGAGATAACTCGTGTACAAATCTAGAAATTAAAAAGGTTTTTCACATTGTAAATATTAAAGGTTATTCGTACTTCCTTGCAATTAAATGAACATTTACTGAATTATTCCATGTCACATGATAACGTGTTACCTAATAGAATTGTTTGAAATATATGTAAGATATATTAATAATCATTATTCATTTTTCAGTCAAAATAAGCTAGACGAGGCACTGTTGACATCGAGAAGGATGGCTGCTGATACCCACAAATCACTAGTAGAATGGCTTAGCAAGGCAGACGCTACGTTAGCCGAGGACCAAGCAGTATTGGGTGACCTTGACACCATTAACATGCTGGTGGAAAAACACAAGGTAACAACCTGTTCATACCACACACTATTATGACACTCATAGATTCATGACTCATAGGACTGTCTTGGTGGTCTTTTGGTAACAAAAGAACCGCTTTTGAGTCAAACTAAAAAATGGTGATATTAGCTGCTTCTCCACTGAGTATGTAGCATAAACATAGATACGTACTGAATGTGTAAAGTGGTTTTCCTATTTTATTTGTTTGACCTTTGTTTTGTATGAGCAATCAATAGTTCAACATACTGCGTTCAAGAATTAGTATCACTCAAATCGTATACTATGCTATAAAAAGACCGAGACAAAATTTGGATTAAATCAACAGCATTTTTTTTTAATAATATCTTAGTTTATAAGCAAAGACACAGATAGTTGAGAGTTGGCTGGTAATATGACAATGAATTGTTACAGTATAGATAAGTGATCAGTTCAAAAATATTTCCATTATTAGAATATTTGTAAATATTTAAACTTCATCTTCTTGTCAGGCTATGCAGCAGAAACTTGGTGCTATAGAACAAACTGTTGCTGCTATGAAAGCTGCTGGAAATATCTCCATCGCAGCACTTGATGAGTTGGAAGTGACCTGGAATAGAGTCAATAAACTTAGTGGTATTAGAGAGACTAAACTTAGGGACTCTCTCAAAAAGGTAGGTTTATTCTTTGAAAATAGAAATCATATGATATTTGCTTTCAAAATATATTTGGTTTTAAAATGTCAAGGAAAGGTTTCTCTAACTTTTTTTGATTTGAGCGTCACTGATAAGCCTTTTGTATACGAAACACGCATTTAGCGTATCAAATTATGAACTTCATACTGTTGATGAATATTATTAGTAAACGATAATCTGTACTGCAAATTTATTTTTTAAATAGTAATATTTTGCATAAATTGTCGAGTAATAAACTAATTTGTATTACCAACTTTCGACCATGGATTCTGATTAACATAATTCGACAGGTCAACGTCTCCTTGGTAGGACATTTTAGTAAACACATTACCTCCGTAGTTAAACGTTGAGTATATGTATATGCTCTTATGTCAACTTCCTCTGTAAAATGTTTACCAATTTATAGATAATTCATAATCGTGTTATTGTATTTCATCTGCTAATACTGCAGAGCAGTAGGATACCAGGTTCCAATTGTACGATGCATATTTGTATTTCCTTAGGCTGAAGAGTTCCAGGAAGTGGTCCAATTCATAACTGATTTTTTACCTAAAGCAGAATCAAAATTTAATTATAAAACATTACCGGAAGATGAAATGCAAATTAAACAGCTTATCGAAAGGCACGAAGTAAGTGTTTTGTATTATCTTGTTACATGTATAACAGAAATGTAAATACAAACATGAGGGTTTTGAGTTGATTACCATTATAGCTGATAATTGGTAACATGAGTCGAGTACGTAAAATGGACGAAAAATAAAGATGTTTTATAGATATCTTATGTGAAATAATTGGAAAAATGAAGAAACAAATGGCCTTAAAACATTTGTAAAAATGTAAAGGATACATAATCGAAGAAACACTCACATACCAACTTTACAGTTAGAAAATACAAACGTTAATTAGAATTTCCCTTAATTCCTCTTCGTTTTAGGAGTTCCGGGGGGAGTTACGGATTAATCAAGAATGTATTGACAACATTCGAGTGTTAGCTGACGAAATTGTACCCAACTGTCATCCTGATGCACACAGATTTGATGAACATTACCTCAGTATGACCCAGACGAGATGGGATCATGTAAGTATTTCGTATTATTTCCTTGACATTATTTTATCAAATATAGTATTTAAGGTATTATTTCACAACTTTGCAGTTAACTAAAGAAAACAAATAGGCTAACATTAGGCTTCTTAATTATATGTCAATAATTAGGGTAGATTTATTACCATTTCACGATTTTGAAGTTGTAATGTATATTTTCACACAAACAAAAATGTACATATGCATATTTTTTTTCCTGTTAATTTTTTATTGTACATGTTGTAATGAATGTCGCTTTCTGCGGTAGTATACATACACAGTCAATATTCAGTGTGTTCATTTATGCATCCATGATTTTTAAAGATGGAATCTGTCTAACATAGACTTTAAGTTTTCAAATACTTTGGATCACTAGTTGAGGTATACTAAACATGACAGCACATGTATTTTTGTTATTTTAAATTTCAGTTATTACAGCGAGCAAAGACGATGGAAGGCAGATTACAGGATGCGTTACATAATATCCAGGGTAACGCCGCCCTAGTGGAGGAGTTACTGGCCTGGATGTCTGAGGCCAATGTATTATTATCTACCCAAGAACGAGATTCTATACCTGATGATCTGAACACTGTAGAAACTCTATATAAAGAACATGTGGTGGGTTTTCTAATCAGTTTTTCAGTAAACAAATTATATCTATTTAAACTTTTTTTCCCTTCATATTTGTAAATTGTAAATTTCTATTTATGTTCTTTTTTTTTCTTTTGTATAACAAAAAAAGATTTAAAATTGCATTAAGGCTTTATAAAAAAAAAGATTTGACAACAACAACATGTTCAGTTTAATTATAATTCAAATAGGGCTTTGGATATATTAACTCACATTAGGTGTAAAAGGAATACGTAGTCCTGTTTTCAGTTTTATCTTGCTGTTAAATAGTGTTTTGATTCCACCAGTTTACTTATTTGATGAAACTTCCTAGTGTTTTATTCACCAACAAAAATGAACTACTAGGTAGTTTTTTGCCTGATATTCGTATGGTGAAGACATAATCTTCCAAATCAGTTTGATTAAAGTCTGGAGCTGACATGTCAGTTATTTGCTAGTAGTCTGTTGTTATTTATGTAGTATTGTCATTTTGTTTATTTTCTTTTGTTACATCTTCTGACATCAGACTCAGACATTTCTTGAACTGAATTTTAATGTGCTTATTGGTATGCATTTACTTTTCTTCATTGGCTAGAGGTATAGGGGTGGGTTGAGATCTCATAAACATGTTTAACCCCTCCGCATTTTCGCGCCTGTCCCAAGTCAGGAGCCTCTGGACTTTGTTACTCTCGTATTATTTTTAATTTTAGTTTCTTGTGTATAATTTGGATTTGAGAATGGCGTTCATTATCACTGAACTAGAATATACATTTGTTTAGGACCAGTTGAAGGATGCCGTCGGATGCGGAAATTTCTCGCTGCATGGAAGACCTGTTAGGGACTTTCTGCTGTTGTCTGTTCTATGGTCGGGTTGTTTACTCTGACACATTTCCCGTTTCCATTTTCAATCTTATTTAAATCCGAGTCTGGTATATAATATCGAACACTCGCCATTGCATTCTAAAGATCTTGTATTAAAGGGGAAATTGATAATAAAAAAATTGGGCTTGATATTTTTTTTGGATAATTGTATTAACAAAAACATTCACATGTAGTAAGTGTACAAGAAAATAAACACAATTTAAATAGTGTTTGTCAAATCAAGAATTTTACATGTTGCACTTTGTAAATACAAGTGTTTTACAAGCCACACCTCTTTTGGGGTGCAATATACTATTCATAGATATGTTAATTTGTAAACGTACTGGTTCCCAGATATGATATCTGTGTTTCATCTCATAGTGATATAACTTGAGAATGTAATCAGTATGGGAAAAAAGGAAGCGCCTACAATTTAGATCTCAGGAGGTCAAAAAGTAGAGGTAAGGGAAATATACACATTTAGTATAATTTTACACTCTTAGAAGTTCAGGGCATATTGATGTTAAAAATATGCCGCAAAACCCATACAGTTTGACCTATGAATAATAAATTGTGCATATCAACTTTCCGTTCTGGGAAATATTTTTTTCACGAAACTTCTTAGTAAAAGTGGCACGACTTTAGCCTAAAAGGAGTTCTTATAGAAAATAGCATTGCCTATATTTACAGAATTGCAAACTATACTATTTTTTTTTTAATCAAGGAATTATTACACTAGTGATTTAGGAAAATAAAAGATTACACTAGTCTAGTGATTTTTCAAACAAAACATGATTACACTAGTGAGTTTGCTCAATTACAATGATTACACTGGTGATTTTATGCAGGTACCAAACCTGTTAAAAAAAATAAAGAGGATTCTCTAGAGGGGAAGTAAAAACAAAACATGAGGGGATTTGCTATGGATAGAAAATTTCTAGTTATTTCCTATAACAATTCACTAAAAAAACAAAAAATAAGTGAATTGTTCATGTCGTTGAGCAGGTGTTAAATTCATTACATGTAAAAGATAGATAGTTTATTCGCATAAAACCATGCAAGTACAAAGGTAACAGAGAAGTTAAAAAAATAATTTACATAACAATAAAATGCTTTAAAAATGCATGAGATTCAAAATTTCGGATGAGATAACATGTAAAACAATTATATAAAAATAAGAATGAAAATTGGGAATGTGTCAAAGAGACAACAATCCGTCCATAGAAACAACAATAGTTTATATATACTTATACAGTCAAATATGATGTTAAAATTGTATAAAGAAATACTTTCTATAAGTATAAGTATGGCAAATAAATTATGATTTTTCAGAAGGAGTGAGCTTACTATTAATACATCTTATCAAATTGCAGAGGTTTCTTAGCGTCTTTGTATTTTATAATTAAACAGTTTGTTGAATTTGATAATGTTATGTCTGGATATTAGTTTATTTTGGAATAAATCTTCTTCTTTCATCTTGTAAAGCCGAGCAAACAAAAATATAGTGATATTCGTCTCCGATATCTTTTTTCGTACATAATGGACATTTTCTTTCACTTCTCTGAATGTTATGTCATCTTTTCTATTGGCAATGTATGATTTAATGTTCGAAATTTGCAAAGTGTATATATGTCTCGGTCATTGATGATGTTGAAATAATTTTCAAATTCCAATATTTCCTTAAAGAGCCTATAAGTAGTGCATTTTGATGTGTTCAGATTAGCTGACTTCCAAATTTGTTTAAACAGGTCATTAAATCGAAGTTTTATACTTTTAGATAACCATTTCGTAAGATCTGTATTTTGCACATGAAATAAGTTTGAAAGTCAGGCATTGTCCAAAATATTTTTAATCTTCTGTATCCATAGATATCATCACCGTTTGTGGGATATCGGAAATATACAAATTTATATAAGATTGAAGATAACTTATTTTCATCTATAAGCAGCCTGCACCAATATGATATCATTCCATATTTAATGCTTTTATCCAATTGATATGACTCCAAAACTACAAATCATACCGTGCAATTTGTTACCAATTTCTGCTTCGTTAACAATAAAGGTGAACCCTCCGGCAATATGGTAAAATAATCTTTACCTGATAATACATATCTGAAAAATAAAAATTCTAAACTTGTATTCAAGACTTACGCGACAATTCAAGAACATTTAAAACAGAATGATGTTTAAAAGTGTTTGTCTTGCGCATCATATCAAAAAAATAACTGTTACACAAATACACAGTATTTTGCAGAATTATATAATCATATTCAAACATATTACACACCACGAGTAAATAACAAAAAGTTATAAGTTACAGTAAAAGTAAATTGTTTTGGAAATATATTAATCAAACATCTGTGATATTTGTTGAATCATTTAATTTTTGTCTCAAAAGTTGTATTCAAATATAAATTCAAAATAATGGTTGTGACTAATGTTGTTTGTAATGCACCCTGTGTTGTCAGAGAAGATAATTGTTTTGATATTTTACAGACAAGTTACATAATAATATGTGTCTTAACAAGTTTTTCGATAGATTTATCGCTTACTAGAATTAGTGTGAATAAAAAATAGACATTCTTCAATATTTGCATTTAAACATAACAACAAAATATAGGCGTGAATGTAATGACTTATACTGAAATTATAGTTGATGCTGCTCTTAAATCATGACCAATACACATGTAACTGAAACATTCTACATAGTGTTAAACATGTAAAAGTGAAACTAAATTACAACAAAATTGATCTTTTTGTTGACATTAAAAGATAAAATTCCAGAACAAACGAACGGCAGTTTTCGCGTATCCAAGTAGAAAGGAAACAACAGAAGACTACTGCTCCACAATTCCATTAACAATAAATATAAAAAAAAAACAGTTAAAAATGACAGCAATCTTAAAGAAAACCTAATAGTGTTTCGTCCAACATGCCAATTTCTATATAAAACATTCCTTATTCATATCTGATGACATCATGACTGTTCGTTCCAAAATTAAACACAAAAAAAAGCTATTCTAAAATATCAACAAATGCTAAAGCCATTTGCTAATTCAAATTAAAACGTAGATACATGCCGAATGTACATGACACCGTGAAGTTTTTTTTTTTCTGCTGAGTAAATGGGTGAAAATGAAAAGGACAAACAGACTAACAATAGTACACATGACACAACCTAGAAAACTAAAGAATAAACAACCCGAACCCCAAAGCACTGCAAAATCGTCTTTAGTATACAAATAATCTAACCTGTCATGAGTACGTACATACAAATTATCCTTTCGCATCTATTCGGCGTTTTTCATTCTCTTACACGTTTTGAGGATGAGTTTTATCCTTTGAAATATAGTTTCGTACTAGTCCTGTTTCCTTTTGAAATAGATTAACCAATTAATGTCATTTATTTTTGATTGGCACATGTATTTCAAACGATTTCGTATTTTTTTTTTTGTGTTAATTATGCTAAAATTGCTCTAGTTACCCACGCATGGATAAACTAGATAACCAGATCGATCTTATCAGAATCATTTTTAACGTTATTCATAATTGATTGCAAAACAAATGTATACAAAATAGAATGGGTTTGTTTATAAAACTGGTTTAAAGACCATTATGGGTAAAGTAAAAACAAATCGATGATAAAACCTCTTCATTACACTACTGACATGCAATATTCCATAGTGATTATATATATGTCAGAAACAGACTCAGGAACAACAGTACAAGGACAGTTGAACATAGAGAAAAACACAATAACCTCACTTTATTATTGTAAAGATCAATGAAATGTTGAATTTTTTAAGAAACTCCATGCTGATATTGCCAGTAAAAAAAGTGATGTTGAACGGTTTACTAAATTACCAATTGCTGAACAAAAATCACCAGGACATCATTATGAAAGGTATTAGTACAACAATACAGTCAAAAGTATATTAAGGTGAACAAAATTAACTTTTTTCTTATTAAATTATCTATGATTTTATTGTACAAATAAGTGAGTCAACGAGTACTCGAGAATCGCTTGGTAGCATCGAGTATCGATTACCAAATGGACACCCGACTATTTGTGTTTCGCTAAAATGTTGTTGCGCCTTTCGGGAAATTATTATAAATTAATAAAATTAATTAAAAAAAAAAATACGATTTGAATATTATTTACATGTAGGATATACGAACAACAGCCCGGCTTACACTTTTATCCTGTTAGTCACTCTCCCACATCTGTATTATCAGATCAGATATTTTCATCAGCAGGATTATTACTTACCTGATAAATTTGAGAAATCGCTACGTTTCTGAAAAAATAATGAACAGATATTATTTTTGAATGAGTAACAAGTTAGATGCATCCCGTGTCGACCCCCGAAAAAGAATTAAAGTATCAGTAAGATATAATCATCGCCCCTCTGTTGGTCATTATATGTGTTTTATACGGTTTCCAATTACTGTTGTTTCAGTAAAAAAACTTATAGCAATTCATCAATTACGTGATCAGATAATTACCAGTATAAATATTTAATTTTGTGTTTTTATCATCCTAGAGTTTTAACGTTACAAAATATATGGCCAGTAGTATGGAGAAAGTCACTTGATAGAAAGAAAAATCTTCAAGACGCTTTAGATAATTTATTAGAGGTATGTTTTCTGATAGAAATAATTAGAAAAAACTTACAAGTATAGTTTATCTTACACCATACGCAGAATTTTATCTACTCAAACTGAGATATATATGTTAAATAATGATATAATGGTATATGGATAACTGTGAAAACTGATATTAGATAAAACTACCAAACTAATACATTTAATTTTAAAATTGAAAAATGAAAACACTTAATGACATCTGTCTAGACCAATTTTTTGCCTTGAAATATTGCTCTTATTTACATAGTCCTTATATAAGATTTTCTGTGTATAACCACTATGAATTTTTTCCATGACCATCAAAAGCTTAAATATTCCGCACCGAGTCGGTAAAAGAAAGTGGGTGTATGTGTGCTGTTTGTATTGTGTTCTCTTCATTTTAGTTGAAAAGCTTAGAAACCTTTGATTTCAATGTATGGAAACAGAGATATTTAAATTGGATAAAAGTTAGAATGATGAGAACGACAGATTTCTTCCGTCGACAAGATAAAGATGGAGACGGATATTTATCCCGAGATGAATTTGTTGATGGAATGTTACAGTCAGGTGTGTAATGTAGACGCTGCAGAAAAATTTGATAACAAATATCGAACATTTAAAAAACATAGCTCTGAACTGATGACACCATAGTGATCATAAAAAAACTGATAAGTCGAAAAAAGCGAAACATAATCATGACAAATAAGATAAACTAACGTGGACAAGATACTAAGCATATAAACAAGATTAGTCAACTAATTGTACATATTGCCTTTAAGCAAATTTTGGTAGAGTCATATTTTGCACCAATACTACTATTAACCTATTTGTCAGCGTTTACTTGCGGATTGATTACCGAGACAAATACCAAACCATAATTAATGTAGGATTTAATTTTATGAACTAGACATAATTTAAAAATTATATAAATACATTTTTTTCTATCCATTTCACCCTAATGATTATGAAAAATTCCTAAACAATCTGCATGTTACGTTTCTTTTGTATAGGGAAGCAATCTGATTTTTTTCTGTTTTCAGGTTTTATGACCAGTAAAAGAGAATTACATGTAGTGTTTGATATAATTAATAAAGACAATAAATATTATATGCAATATAATGAATTTATTGTAGCTTTAAAACCTGATAGACATGTAAGTTTTTTTTTATCTTTATTAAAGACATGTAAGTATTGCCAAAAACTTTGAGATTAGCTTAGGGCTATTTTGCTAAGGTAGATGCATGGTATACCACCATCTTTGATTGTAAATCGGTGTAGTTAATGCCCAAATCTGCAAATTTGAAGACGATTTGAATTTAATGGTTTGACTTTGATATAAGGACAAGTTGGTGATTTATTGTATCATTTAAAATATTTAAACAATTATAAAATTTTGTGATTTTAGAATCAATTCTTTATAAAACTTCATTAAAGGGGAGTTAACTCTAAAAAAAATATAAAAAAAATACTAGACTTCGAGGAAAATCGTAGTGAAACATTTTATTTTATTTTTATCATCTCACAATTTATTGCTGAATTCTATCTCATAGACTTCATGTTAAGGACACAAATGTGTTTTGTCATGATCAATCTAACTAGATTAAGGCAGTTTTCAACGACGTATTGCTCGGAAAAAAGCACGATGACCTATACTTTTTATAATATTTAAAAAAAAAAATGAAGCATAGTAAAATACATGTTTTAACGTTATTTTCTATAAGTTTCATTAGAATGGAGATAACAATATTGTATTTTAAGCTCCGATGACATCAATTGGGGATTTGATGGTCTTAAATACCCGTTTACTGTCTCCGCTAACGCGTCGCCAGTAAACATAATTTGCGACAATCAAATCTCCAATTGATGCCGTCGGAGCTTTAAATTTAAGTATTAAACGTGTTGATTGCGTGATTGTGTATTAAAACTGTTTTATTGACTAAAGAATGTCATTAGTTTCCCTCTGTGAGCCTCTGGCATTCCCTAGTGTTCTGTTCAGCTTTTGACTACGTCACATAGTAACCGGTGTTATGCTGACGTTTTTTAGGTTCCAATATGGGATAAAAACGTCATATATACCCCGGCAGCTTCCTGAATATATACTGATATTCATGTGTTGTCATCCAATCACAAGCATTGACACATTTGTAATCCGTAATATATACATTTTGTACCTATGCTATACCTTAACACGGATAGGGGTTTGGCTTAGGTCATTTAATGAAAATAATAGAATTTAATTCAATAATAATTAAATTCAGTTATTGTAATTTATATAACTTGGTATGCCTATTATTGATTTAAATTGACGGTGTGTTCGATTCATTTTATACTGGTCACTTTAATATGCTAATTAGTTTAGCCCGCGAAATGTTAGTCCGTGCAATTTACCTCGTGTGGTTTGGTCATTTGGATTCAAACCTTACACGGAGCTTGACCAAAGCTATAGAATTTAAAACACAGAAGAAAAGATGAGTATTCTTTTTTAGTTTTAGAATTAAGCAACATTTTATAAAAAATAATAGCTCAACAATTTAAACTGTTAATCTTGTTTTTCTTTCTTAAATAATTTTAACTTTGTTAAATGCTTTAAATAGTCGTGAACTTTTTCTTCGGTGTTATAACTGAATTTAAATTCTATCATTGCGTAAATTGTCAATCTTTTCTTGGATATTATTTTATATTTATACTTGTAAATTGAGTAGATGGTTATAGTTATTGTTCGAGTTGTTATATCTAAATGTTTAACTGGCTTAATACGCTAATGAACATTTACCATGTTATTTATTTTTAATCCAAATCCAAATCTTGCAGCGCGAAGTAACCGGTGAGTAAGCCACATATTAATTTCAACATAAATGTATATATAAATTCTTTTTAGTCCTCAATATGCATGAAATAGGTGCCACTGGACATAAAGAAAACAATCTATGAATCTAGGTATGGCAACGAAGGCTATTCACATTCAATGCATTTTGAACTTCAGTCCTGAATGAGATTGGTTTACAGATTTCACTGTATAAATATTGTAACCGATATACAGATATGAATTTACTTTACTTTTATGCATACAAGTATTTTAATACAGTGATCTGACATAATTATTTGTTTGAAATTTCTGGAATAAGAATAATGTTATATTATTTACATTGTTTTTCAGTGCAACAGGTATTTTAGTCCAGTAGAATAATTGTTAAAAGGTTGCTGTTTATCTTTATTTATAAGCATTCACAATACATGCTATATAAAAATAAGAATATTTCATTAAATGTTAATGAAAAGGGCACATTCTAAAACTATCATGACAATACAAAGACAGATGACATATTTCAAAACTTTTCTTGTCTCTCATGGTACAACTGATTTTTATAGTTTGTTCTTATGTTGTACTGTCACAGGTCAAGGGGGGATTGGGCGCCTGCTAACATGTTTAACCCCAACACATTCTGTATGTATGTGCCTGTCCAAAGTCAGGAGCCTGAAATTCAGTGGTTTTCGTTTGTAGATGTGTTAAATATTTGTTTTTCGTTCATTTTTTGTACATAAATTAGGCCGTTAGTTTTCTCGTTTGAATTGTTTTACATTTGTCATTTCGGGGCCTTTTATAGCTGACTATGCGGTATGGGCTTTGTCCATTGTTGAAGGCTATACGGTGACCTATAGTTGTTAATTTCTGTATAATTTGGTTTCTTGTGGAGAGTTGTCTCATTGGCAATCATACCACATCTTCTTTTTTATACACACACACAAACATATACATTTGTATATAAAGAGTAATATTTCACATTTGGTTTCTTTACATTCAAATGTTAATAAAGGTTTACTTTACATTTTCAATATACCAACTGATGCTCTGAAAAAAGGAATATATAAAAATCGTCATGTTATGTGACTTTGGACGATAGAATTTCATGAGAGTGGTTGACATTTTCATGCTTTAAGCTTCTATTTTGACCAAAAAACTTAATATGGAGGAATGAAATTGACTAACAAGATGTAAAAGAAGCAAAATAAACAAAAGCTATAACCTAAATGATTAAAAAAATATATTTTATTATTTTTTTTAAGAGAGGAAACAGTTTTTCCAGAGTAGTAAAAAATTACCATTTTGAAAATTTGCTATTTCTTCGTTGTTATTATGTGTATTGATAAAAGTGAAACTGTTTTGAAAATATCTTCACAATGCCTTTAAAATGAGGTCAAGTTTTCTTAGATCAGTTGATTTAAAAAAAAAATCACTTTCCGTACATTACTTTTTGTAAACTTTTGCGAGCCATCAAGGATGTTAGTTGACTATATAAATAGATATACTTTTCGATTTAATTGTTTCATAGTTTTCATGTATTATAGTCGATTATAGGATAGGAATATTTCTCATTAACGAAGGCCACTTCAATTGATATTCGGTAGATACAATAATTATTTTCTTTTATGACTTTCGTTATCAATATGATATTATCATTATGAATATACTTGAAATATCTGCCACTGGACATTGACAGCCACAATCAAGCATTTGCGGTTTTTTCTACTTTGGTTATTGCCATTGTATCTTAATACTAAATAGTCAATAGTAAAAATTGAAATATTTGTATTTCAATATTGATTCAATTGTTTAATTAAGGGATGTAACATTGACAAATGATATACTATTTTACTAATGCATTGACTAACATTGTAATTATTTGTTTAAGCCAGTATGCCGAGAGGAAAAGGGGAGAGGGGGCTGCCAAACCGTGCTGTACGTAGGCAAAATCAAATACAGCTACCAGTAAACAGAAGGCTCGCCCATGGAGAGCTGAAATTTTAAGACAAAATATAGCCATTCCACAACAGCCGTTAATGCCACCACAACAGCGATTAATACCACCTCAACAGCCATTAATGCCACCACAACAGCCATTAATGCCACCACTTCAGTTATTGCCACCACATCAGTTATTACCACAACAGCCGTTTGTACCACTACAGCCAATTCTACAACCACAACTCATTTGAACTTCAAACTTCCTCAGCAGCCCGCTGAACAACATGTTCCTGATCAGGGATGTGTACACCCAGGGCAGCCCACAGCTCGTAAGTCTGTACAGAACGGTGAGATTTTAGTTATACCTACTAGTAATGATGTTGATGTGTTTGTACCACAACAAAATTATAAACCAAATATGGAATTTAGAATATGTTGATTTGGCACAATTACTTTACAAAAAAATTGTGTTTCAAATATTGATCAACCGAAAAAAGAGCTCGGTTTTGATGAAGATGGGGACATTTTAATTGACAGAAACAAATATTCAAAAGTAAATCATTATCTAACTTAGGTGAGTGGACTGAAGGGTTTTTAAATTATATGAAAATTTTATTGCAAAGATTCCCGGAATTGGCAAATGAATTGATTAGCTACATGACTATTATAAGGGGGTGCACCTTTTGTGAACGTTTATAAATTTGACATGCAATTTCGACTTAAACAAGCTCGTGATCATATGCGTGCATGGGACGTTATTGATGGGCAGCTATGGCCTTAGTTTATTGCAGTAGGCATAAATCATGTTCCACAGACATCTTCTTATACTTCTCACACAGTTATTAGTCCTTGCTACGATTATAATTTTAAGGCCGTTTGTACTCGTATGAATTGTGTATACAGCCATGAATTCATGTATAAGATGTAGCCAGTTCCATCCTTCGATGTACTGTACAAATTATTCATATAACAAGAATAATCCTCGAAGTTCTGTAACTTCGGACTATTCTGCTCCAAGGTATCAAAACTACCCTAGGGCACCTGATGCAAACAATTTTGCACCAAGGTATCAGTCCAGTGCTAGAGCTACAACGCAGTCAAACAGGTTTTTGTTACACATGAAAATTTTAACCCAAATACTCGTTTTTCGATAAATAATTAAAGATTTCCCTGTCAGCAGGCAAATGTTCCACGGATGCAATTTAATCATTTCAAATTTTATAATTTTGTTTACAGCTTGCAATCACAGTATGTTATTTGGTATTTTTGGTTGTACCCCTGTTAATACTACGGTTTAAGGGAATATGTTGACTGACTATCCCGTTAAAATATTGGAAATTTTATTATATAATGGTTTTAAATATGGTTTTCGAGCACATCATACAAGCAAAACATTAAAGTCTGTTTTACAAAATCCAAATTTAGATTGGAAAAATCATGAGTGAATTGAAAAATGTTAGAATTGCGGGGCCTTTTTATTATCGACCTATTTCTAATCAACGTGTTTGGAAAATAATTTTAGAAATTATAATGGCATTTCTTATGTTTTGGGTGATAAGTGGTTGTCGAGTTCTGTTTTAAATCTCTTTATCGGTAGTGCAAGAGTTATATTCAAATACTTGGCTTACGTATCAAATGGACTAAATTAATTTCAAAACTTTAAACATAAGCTAAACCTGTATGACGTATGGTCATGCCCCGTTTCACATTTAGTTAATATTAGCTGACATGTTTAAGGATGAATATGTTTATTCCACTGGGAATGCGTACCTTTGAGGCATTAGGTTTAATCATAAGATCAATGGTTTATTGGACAACACTCATTCTTTTATTGTTCAAAAGATGCTCAGTGACATAAGCGACACGTCTTTCGTTAGCCTATTACTATTGGTATATTAACTAGACTTTTAGATGCGCTGAATTTAGTTTTTTATTCAGTATATGAAACATGTTTATTCAAAGCTTCATTTTCAACTAGAATTTTGGGTTTCTTAGTTTTGGAGAAATTGCAAATTCAAGTTTTAATGAAAATCTTAATTGTAAAACGATCCAAGATATAATTTGATGCTTATTCAGGGTCACTTATTATAAAAGTTCCTTCTTAGAAAACAGATCGGCTGGGTAATTCAGTAACGACAATTCTGGAAAAGGATAAACTAGTTCAATGTGTCCTGTCCGGTTGATGTCGGACTACATTGCCATGAGACACAAAGATGATGGACATGTTCATACACTTTAAAAAAAGGTTATGTAAGAACAAACCTTGTATATTTGAAACACTTAATTTCAGGGTACCTGAAAGATATTTGGGTAATTGGCTCTTTTATCGTCATAGGAGCTGTCATATTAAGCTTATAGGTGCATCGTTCGGATTAGAGATAGTTGGGTGTATTCCTAAATCAGATTCAAGGAGCTCTGAAAATGTTATTTTCTTTAAATTTCCTCATTGTTTGGTTTTCCCTTACAATGAATAAAATAGCTTAGATGTTGACAGTATTGCATTTTAGCTGAAGTTTATGTTGATGTTGCCACATGAATATCAATTTAATGAAGTTCAAAGTATTTAATTTAAGTTAATGTTGAAGTCTATGATGTTTGTGTTGAAGTTGATAATAATGTTGAAGTTGATAATAATGTTGTAGTTGATAATATTGAAGTTGATAATAATATTAAAGTTGATTATATTGAAGTTGATAATATTGAAGTTGATAATATTGAAGTTGATAATATTGAAGTTGATAATAATGTTGAAGTTGATAATGATGTTGAAGTTGATAATGATGTTGATAATATTGTTGATGTTGAAATTGATTATGATGTTGAAGTTGATAATGACATCGAAGTTGATAATAATGTTGAAGTTGATTGATGTTAATTCTTGCTGTTAAATTTGTCATACGGTAAATTTTATGGCGGATTACTAGTTGTGCAACTAGTTACTAAACTTGTAATTTTGGCGGAATTTACTTTAAGTTGCTATGGACTACCCAGTGGCTCCTGATATAACTTTGTTACTGCTGGATCGACCTTCAGTAATTCAATCGTCATCAAGTTTTGATTGACAAGTTGATTGTGTTTCTTTCTTGCAATAAATGCCATGACAAATTTACAGCCAAATAAAACCTAATTTCTTTAGTGATTTTAATTTATAGTTTATTTGTTGGATTCATTACATCATGAGGTCAAACAATGAGAATACAGATTTAAACAATACAAGTACACTTACATTTTATCTAGGCCCCCCTTTCAATCTATGTGTATATATATACATATATACAATAATAGAATTTAATTCAATAATAATTAAATTCAGTTATTGTAATTTATATAACTTGGTATGCAAAATTATTGATTTAAATTGACGGTGTGTTCGATTTATTTTATACTGGTCACTTTAATATGCTAATTAGTTTAGCCCGCGAAATGTTAGTCCGTGCAATTTACCTCGTGTGGTTTGGTCATTTGGATTCAAACCTTACACGGAGCTTGACCAAAGCTATAGAATTTACCCGCCCTCCCTTTTTCTCCATTATGAATATTTTCTGCTGCTTTTCATTTATCGTTTCAGTTTTGGAAGAATGATTATAGAACCAGCGTCATGGCATATATAACAGACTGAGTTTGGAGCTTTTTTGTATTGTGAATGGACAGGCGGAATTTACTTTAGGCTGCTATGGACCACCCAGTGGCTCCTGATATAACTTTGTTACTGCTGGATCGACCTTCAGTAATTCAATCGTCATCAAGTTTTGATTGACAAGTTGATTGTGTTTCTTTCTTGCAATAAATGCCATGACAAATTTACAGCCAAATAAAACCTAATTTCTTTAGTGATTTTGATTTATAGTTTATTTGTTGGATTCATTACATCATGAGGTCAAACAATGAGAATACAGATTTAAACAATACAAGTACACTTACATTTTATCTAGGCCCCCCTTTCAATCTATGGGTGTATATATATATATATATATATATATATATATATACAATAACTTCTAGGAATCAGCTTAGAGCTGTTCTGACAAAATGAATGGGGCGTTGCTTGGCTCTATTAATAACCTCAAAAGGCAAAAACTGTCTTTCTATTCCTAGACTGTTTTAAAAGTTTAAATGTCTGCAAGTAATTTTTTTGGGGTTATCGCGAAATAGTTGCAAAATGAAAAAAAGGCGAATATTTTGCACTTTATAAAAGTTTGAGTTTCTAAATTGATGATTGAAATTAAAACATCTTATCAAATTTTACATCACCATAAAATCTTTTTGAAAACAATTATTTACATTGAAACAAGTTAAACAAAAATGAAAAAAACGCGGGGTAAGAGTGTTTGAAACAAAAAATGTATGTTAAGTTATATTTTACAGCAAAAGACGAGATTAAAGAGTGGCGAAAAACAAATGACAGATTCAGAATTATTACAATATCAAATAGATAAAGATGTGTCGCAATGTCAATGTAGGAATCCATTCAATGCTCAAAGGATGTCGAAAGGAAAATATAGAGTAGGTGCTAAATACGAAGATGTGGATTGTTTGCAAATGAGACAACTCTTCGTCCAAGTTAAAATTTGTAAAAATTAATCATAATAGTTCAAAGTACAGTGTTTATCACGGAGCATTGGCTCGTACGGAACAGCACGCTATATAGGGCCCTACAATTACTAGTAATAAGTAATTCAAACAAAAAAAGCAACAGTCTAATCTATGTAAAAACAAGAAACAGTTGGATCCATGAAAAACTCAAAGGATGACCAAGGAAAATAAAGGTAGTTGCTTAATATTAGAAAAACATTGCTTCTTTATTCCAACAATTAAATGGTATGTTTCTTATGGATGACAAACCAATTTAAAGTATGTATCATTTTAAATCAATATATTGGACAATTATTGACAATTAATGCTGTCTTTAAAGTAACTTCAACTGTAAGAAAAGGGTTATTCGATCCCCTTTTCGGATGATATGATATTTCAATATTTTTCAGTTCGGAGAGAAACAGGACGTAATATGCGTACGATTTCTGAACAGTACTGTAATGGTGCGATTAGCTGAGGATTGGGTCACTCTCAATGAGTTCTTAGAAACAAGTGACCCTTGCCGATGTAAGTTATACCTATCAAATCATTTTTATAAAAAGGAGCAGTTTAATTCATTAATACCCGAAATGCGAATATTATTATTCAATATGCACAATACCAATATTTCATTCATAAAGATTTACTATTTACTATTCATTATAAGTTAATTACTAATTTTTTTCATAGAAAAATACCACATTACATAGTTAAACTGTCTTATTTAACTTTTCTTCTGCACAAACAAAATAACATTGGTATAGTTTCGAATTAAACCAATGCAATTGGGTTGGTTTTGTAATTGTGAACAAACAAGGAAATTACCCGTAGTCCTTTGGATTCTAAAAAAGAGCATTCCTTAGATTTGAGATTTTGTATTACAAAAATTTAGAATTAACCTAAATGCAATGATGATTTTTTTCATAAAATTGAGAAAGGAAATGGGGAATAAGTCAAAACGACTATAACCCAATCATAGAGCAGACAACAGCCGAAGACAACCAATGGGTCCTCAATGCAGCGAGAAACACCCGCACCCGTAGGTGTCCTTCAGCTGGCCCCTTGAAAATATGTATACTTGTACAGTGATAATGGACGGCATAATAAACTCCGAATTATACCCAAAAAACTAAAATTAAAACTCATACAATACAAACAAAGACCAGAGGCTCCTGACTTGGGATAGGCGCAAAATTGCGGAGGGGTTAAACATGTTTATAATATTTCAACCCTCTCCCTATACTTATAGCCAACGTAGTAAAGTAAACGCATGACAATACGTTCATTAACATGCATTGTTTTTAGAAACAGCGTATATAGAAACAGCAGAGACAAACAAAAATAAAAAATACAAGATTAAAACCTAAAAAACACAAATATTCAAATTACAAAATGTTCAAATGCATCAAACTTTATGCTTTTGTTAATTGGATAAAACATTGATGCAAAACTCTTTCTTATCTCTGATTAAATATATTTACATATATATGCATGGTGTAGGATCAATACTCAAGAAAAAATAGCCTTCTATCGCTTACAAGGTCACATTTACAATTCACTTTGTATTATTAAAAAAAAAAATCATATCATTAAAATATATTTTCGAGATTAATTCAATAACAGTCGATTTTTCAAAAACAGAACCACGATTCCAGTGTGCCATGGTTTTAGTATAATTCATTGAAACAGGTTTAGCAGCTTTTGTAATTAATAAATACCAAAAAAACGTGTCCATATAATTTTAAATTATGATTGAATCATTGTAATAATATATCAAGTTTTGTCAACAGGTTAAGTAAGTTATAAATATTCTACGAATTGTAATTACCGAAATAGAACCAAGAATGGTAATGAATAGGTGTTGGATTATTGTCTATGTATTACTATATGATTTTGATGAAGTCGATCTGTCAAAGTTTAAAATTATGGGATGGAAAAACTTACAACACCATTTTATACAGCAGTTTTTTAGTTTAACATATATCTAGGTTTTAAGAAAACTCTCAACATATGTGTTTTGTTTAAATTGACACTGTTAATTATCTTACATACTTAATGATTCTGAAAATTTCTAGAAAATTTGTTTTCTACAGCTAAGACATGTAAGAGAAAAACAAACAAGAGACGACCGGATTCCCTGCAAGTTGTCAGACAACTAGATGTGTTATGTCCTCGTAGAGAGCGTGAACATTTTCCAGGTATACAGAAAAACATATTTTAATTTTTAAGCAATTTGCAGTTTTCAGATAGTTTACCCTGTTATTATGAATAAGTTCGACAGAAGCAAAATAAGATGCCGTCCATTGCATTACAGTTCCTATCAGAACAGTAGTCAACAAATCTGAAGTTCACAATAGCTAAAGCAAATCAGGAGTGCAGATCTTATTGTATCTGTCGTACTGACAGCTGTTAATAGAGTGTGAAATATCTTCTACTCTGATTTAAAAACGAGAATAATAACAAACTGAAAGGTATAAAATGCCAAAGCTATATTGTTATGACCATTTTTATTACATGATGTGCATTAACCTTTACCATGTTTACATGATATGTACTTGTCATTATATATTTATGATGCTTGGGAAACACCTTTATATGATATGCAAATATGTTTTTATGATGTGCAAACATCTGTATATGATGTGCAAATACACTTTTAGGTGTAATACCACCAAACTATGGTACGTCACATCCGGTTGTATACGAAAGTAGGTCTAAACAAATATTCCTTTGAATTTGACAGTTGTAGGTAATTAATCCTACATTTTATTGCAGTAAAAACATTTCTGTGTCATAAACATATGTCTATATATATTTCAAAACACCATTATTTTTTATTTGGGATTTCTATAGAACATTTTGTAATCTTGAGGTTACATGTTGACTAAACCTTGTACACAGATAAAATAAGGGGATACATTTGATTGGTTAACTTCCAATGATGGTTATTTTCTTATATGCAATGAAATATTATGTGAATTTTTTTCTATAGTACTGGACAGGATAAAACTTTACTCATGTCAAGTATTTCTTCATTTGAAACAAAGATAATTTCTGCACATTTTTTTGAAAAGTGCAAATTTAACAAAGACTAATAGGGGAAAATCAATGGTGGTATTACACCTTATATGATGTGCAAACATACTTATATCATGTGCTAACATTTTTATATGATGTGCAAATATCGTAATATGATGTGCATAAATACGTATATGATGTGGAAAAATACG
This sequence comes from Mytilus galloprovincialis, assembly GCF_965363235.1. Lineage (NCBI taxonomy): Eukaryota > Metazoa > Mollusca > Bivalvia > Mytilida > Mytilidae > Mytilus > Mytilus galloprovincialis. The sequence continues at coordinate 3,993,871 of NC_134851.1, forward strand.
TATATGATGTGCAAAGAACCTTATTTAAATTGCAAAGATCCTTTAGTTATATGATGTGCATTTTCCCCATACATTATGTGCAAACGTCTTTATATGATGTGTTGTGTCATTATATTATGTGCTTGTTATATTATATCATGTGGCTAGGTTAACGTCATTACATGATATCGAAACGTCATTATATGATGTAATGTCATCGTCGTTATGGTCAATGAACATGATTGCGATTATAATGATTACAGTGTACGTCATTACTGATTCCGATATGCTTTTGCAGAATTAATATCAAATGTGTAGCAATCGTTTGGAAAACGGTTGTTATGTAAAAAAAAAAATGAAAAACCGTGACATGTGTCATCCTCGATTTGAAATGAAAAAAACAACAACAAAAAAAAACGGTATTATTGGAAAATTGTCAAATTATGAATTGCAAAGTTTTGTTTAAAACGATAGGTTTACAATAATGAACACACGAGAGCTTTATTATTGGGCATACAGTTATAGTTATTTAATAAAAGAAATGATTCTTGTATGCCTTGCTCTATGTTCATTGTACTAGGCTCATATTTGACAATATCTATATCCCTAGCATGTTGTTGCCACGTACAGTAGATATAACAAAAAACAGACTTAACAGTAGAAGTAATAATAATAAATAAAATAATTGTGTGGTTCAAAGTATGACGGGATACATAAGAACAGTTTCACGTCAAATGTATATCAGAAAAAAACAGACTTAACAAAAAAAAGAAGTATTATTGAATAAAATAGTTTTGTCATTCATAGTATGTCAAGATCCATAAGTAAAAGTAATATTAATAAATGAAATAATTTTGTCGTTTAAAGTATGATGGTTTACATAACCACAGAGTAACTTTAAAAGAATATCTAAAAAAACTGACTTAACAGTACAAGTAATATTAATAAAGACAAATAAAAGAATACTATAACACGTTATTAAGATGATAACCAACGTCAGTACGCAAAATCTATACTTCAAGACCATCTTGTATTATTTGTGAAATTGATACGGAATATTTATCAACAAGTTCTGGGTATCTTCTAATGAACTTTTTTAGAAAAAGGACGAGACGTTCTTTGACATACCCCTGGTTCATCAACTTTCTGCTCAGACACTGGTGACGTTTTATAAAGTCTGAATAAGAGCTGCAAGCTCTTGAATACCTGATAAGTTAGGAAATGTATATTCCATATGCAGGTGAAGTTGGTATATTACTACTAAGGTGGGGGAAATTGATAATTTCAAAATTAAAATCGTCTCGTTTGTCATAGATTCTGGTACTGAGATGACTGTGTATGAGAAATTCGAGGTATAAGTCTAACAATGAGGCGGAGGAAGCCGTGTCTGTAGTCTCTTTAATTTCTAGTTCTGGTGGGTATATTAATGGAACCCAATCAGAAAAGTTCGGATTGTTAATGGAAAGAACATCATCAATATATCTGAAAGTGAAATTAAATAACCTGGCTTCTTTGATCTTCTTGTTTTTGACAAGCGTCTGAAGGAACTCCGATTCATATGAAAATAAAAAGAGGTCGGCAAGGAGAGGCGCACAGTTCGTTCCAATAGGAATCCTGACAATTTGTTGAAACAGTCAACCTCCAAATTCAACAAATATGTTGTCAATAAGAAACTCCAGCATACTGATCACTTGTTCCTCTGTGTAATATGTTTTACCCTTTTGTTCCTTATTAACAAAATATGCCTTATGGTATCCCAAAGTGATAAATTTATAGCGTATGCTACCATTTTTATGATGAAAAGCATTGTGGATTATTTCTTTTAGACGGTTTAATAAATTATACTAAAACCATGGCACACTGGACTCGTGGTTTCTTTTTTTTTAAATCAACTCTTATTGAATTAATCTCGAAAATATATTTTATATATATATGATTTTTTTTCTTAATAATACAAATTGAATTATATATGTGCCTTGTAAGTGATAATGGCTCTTCTTTCTTCTGTATTAATCCTACACCATGCATATAAATGTAAATATATTTCATCTGAGAGAGGCGTACGGTTGAATAATTGTAATACTATATCAAGTTTTGTCAACATGTTTAGTAAGTTATACATATTCTACGAATTGTAATTACAGGAATAGAACCAGGAATGGATATGAACAGGTGTTGGATTATTGTCTATGCATTACGATATGATTTTGATGAAGTAGATCTGTCAATTAATCTAAATCTGCAAATTAGCCGTTCAATTCATAAATATGCAAATTATCACAATCTGCTTATTTGCATATTATTGAAGTTATTAATATGCATATGTTAAATCTATTCATCAATATGCAATATAATGTTCTTGTTGATAAATATTCAAATTATCCATTTTATTCATAGATGTGCAAAATGCAAGTTTTATTATACACTTGTTATAGTCTTATATATTGATATTTTCCACAAACACACATACACACACAAAATACAACTGCTTATACCACAGTCATTTTATATTTGATGGATAGTTGCCTCATTTGCAATCATACCATATCTCTTTATGACAACTCCCCATACACAGTGACAAAATAAAACCTAAAAAACACAAATATTCAAATTACAAAATGTGCAGATGTATCAAACTTTATTCTTTTGTTAATTGGATAAAACATTGATGCAAAACTCTTTCTTATCTCAGATTAAATATATTTACATTTATATGCATGGTGTAGGATTAATACTCAAGAAAGAAGAGCCTTCTATCGCTTACAAGGTCACAAATATAATTCAATTTGTATTATTAAGAAAAAAATCATATATATATATAAAATATATTTTCGAGATTAATTCTATAAGAGTTGATTTAAAAAAAAAAAAAGAAACCACGAGTCCAGTGTGCCATGGTTTTAGTATAATTCAGGTTTAGCAGCTTTTGTTATTAATAAATACAAGTAAACGTTTCCATATAATTTTAAATTACGGTTGAATCATTGTAATAATATATCAAGTTTTGTCAACATGTTTAGTAAGTTACTAGAACACACCCGTGATATCGCGGGTCCGTGACTGAATTAAAGTATATAACTATGCGCAAGCCTTATTTTAGTATTAGTATTGTCATCTGATAAAGTCATGCCGATTATAAGATACACAGTTTTCTCTGCTTTCAAATCTTTCTGTTTGAACCCGTCGAACTGGAACTTATCAATTATTGGTAATATTAATTATTTGGAAAACAAAAGGTCCTGGAATGGAGTATTTTTTAATCAACAGCATTGTCCTATATTAGTTATAAATAAAGTTGAATTCTTTGATTCGCTGTTTTACGTCATGCCCGCTTACAAATTGAAAACTGTACCTATACGCCTTATTTTTAGGCCAGATTTTTAGTATTCGTATTGTTATCTTAGAAAGTCTTACTGATTAAAATACTACAATAGGTAACATTTTGACAATTTAGTAGTGTCAACCCTGTGATTATGACCCGTGTATATAGCATATTAATCCTGAATACACCGTTTGTTGGTGCGCCTGTCAGATGCGGAACGTACAGATAAGGTAATAGGTAACAGGTGAAAATGCTATTGGTATCGGTATCGGACTCGACTCGGAACTTCTTAATTATTGGCAATATTAATTACGTGGAAAACAAAAGGGCCTGGAGTGGTGTAATTTTTAATCTACACCTTTGTACTATATTAGTTATATATAAAGTTGAATTCTTTGATTCGTCTTTTTTACATGATGACGGCTGACAAATTGGACCTCGTAATTTTAGTATTATAGATACATATTCTACGAATTGCAATTACCGGAATAGAACCAGGAATGGATATGAATAGGTTTATTGTCTATGCATTACTTTATATTTTTGATGAAGTAGATCTGTCAAAGTTTACAATAATGGGAAGAAAAAACTTACAACACCATTGTATACAGCAGTTTTTTAGTTTAACATATATCAAGGTTTTCAGTAAACTCTCAACATATGTGTTTTGTTTAAATTGACACTGTTAATTATTTAAAATACTTAATGATTTTGAAAATTTCTAGAAAACAAATGACAGATCTATGACAAATACCAGGTATAATGTGCAATTTTGCATTAAAATCAAACTTGTTTTTAGTAAATGATATAATTTATGAAATTAATTACATATTGTACTGACATTTAGTTGGGTTAATTAGCTAATAGCATGTCGTTTTTGAATTTTGATTATTTTTTTATACAGCTATGACATATGAGACAACAGACTACATTGCACTAAGGGATCGACTACAAGTTCACCGCCTAATTAAACCTCCAGGTATACATAAAAACATATTTTAATTTTTAAGCACTTTGCAGTTTTCAGATAGTTTACCCTATTATTATGAATTAGTTCGACAGAAGCAAAATGTGGCACTGATAATAATATGCCGTACACTATTGAAAAATCCGTTGCATTACAATGGCTATCAGAACAGTAGTCAACAAATCTGTAGTTCACAATAGCCAAAGCAAATCAGGAGTGCAGATCTTATTGTATCTGTCGTACAGACAGCTGTTAATAGAGTGTGAAATATCTTCTACTCTGATTTAAAAACGAGAATACTGTAATAACAAACAGAAAGGTATAAAACGCCAAAGCTATCTTGTTTTTACCATTTTCATTACATGATGTGCATTTACCTTTACATGATATGTACTTGTCATTATATATTTATGATGCTTGGGAAACACCTTTATATGATTTGCTAATATGTTTTTATGATGTGCAAACATCTTTATGTGATGTGCAAACATCTTTATATGATGTGCAAATATACTTACATGATGTGCAAACATACTTATATCATGTGCTAACATTCTTATATGATGTGCAAATATCGTAATATGATGTGCATAAATGCTTATATGATGTGGAAAAATACGTATATGATGTGCAAAGAACCTTATTTGGATCGCAAAGATCCTTATATGACGTGCATTTTCCCCATACATTATGTGCAAACGTCTGTATATGATGTGGTTGTGTCATTATATTATGTGCTTGTTATATTATATCATGTGGCTACAGATGGGTGCGGTCCTAACCTTGACAAAAGTTAACTTAGAGTTAACCTGTTGACTGCTTTTTAAGTTAACTTGAGAATTTTTAAGCAGACCAGCAAGTTAACTTCGTCTACGGTGGACCAGACCTACGGTTCGTTTTTTTATGACTGCTGCAGACCTATCGACGGGTCTGTTCCAGACCAGACCTGTGGACAAGTCTGCTTTTGACCAGTCCTGCTGACAGGTCTGCCCCAGACCAGACCTGTGGACAGGTCTGCTCCTGACCAGACATGTGGACAGGTCTACTTCTGACCAGACCTGTGGACAGGTCTGCTTCTGACCAGACCTGTGGACAAGTCTGCTATTGACCAGACCTGGGGACATGTCTGCTTATGAAATGTTATCGTTTTTGCGACTTTTCATATCAGACTTGAGCTTTATTAAAATATGTATAAACAACATTCGCATCGTTCTTCCCAAGAAGGCCTCTGATAGCAAATTTCTTTACTCGCTATACTCTACTAGACATTATTAATAACAATACAATTCTTTCTTTTTTTATTTTTATATATTCTTATAAACATTAGTCAATAACATAGAGCTATCATATTTTTTTAATTAGAAGGCGGATAGAAATTAGGGTTATCCAACGCATCGGAACAACATTCGTATATCATGGGATATCAACATCTTTGTCGACGTTACTTCGTTCCCCGTTTTTTACCTGTCCCTTCATAATTTTTACTTTACGCATTTATACATGCATGGATATTTCATTGTTATTCTACTTATTTGGATTGGATTTACTATTCTTTTTCCGCAGAATATTCTAACGAAAATTGTACAGTTGTACAGTGTCCGGATATGTACGATGTGGTAAAACTACCAACAATCTCGTCAAATTCGTCAGATTTGTCGAGAGATTTGTGCACATGAATGAAATAGTTGTCACTTGACGTTTAACTACAAACAAAATCAATCAACCGACATAATAGATTAACAGTATACTATTACCAGAAGAGAACCTCATATACATTTTTTATTAAAAATCACAAATGAATTCAGACATGTCAGTGTTGGTACAGGTACTTGGATGATGCGGCCTAATAGTTTCGTTTTACACACCCTAGTGACTGTTCAATATTATGAATACAGAGATGAAACGCTGACATTCTCAATGTATGCGGGGAAAAAAATGCATTACTTGTTTTCCTTATTGCTTACATTTGCCGTCCTACTAACATGTTCACAGGAGTGCCAGGAAAAGACATAATTAGGCACCATCCTAACAGCGGTCATTTATTTTATACATTGAATCCAGACATCAAAAATATGGCTGATTTACTATGCGGATATATATAGATTTTTAAATTAAATTGCACATATGCCATGTATGCAGGTCGTTTTTGGTCGATGCAGTCAAATAATTTTGTTGTATAAGTCAGCATGAGGTATCAAATCTACTGAAATTTTGTTACGTATCAATATTTTGAATAAAAGGAGGACATGCTTACATCCAAAATTAATGCGAACAAAAATTTGTTGTTATTATATTGCAATATTACTGTCCATTGTATTATACATTGAATCCTGGCATAAAAAATATGGCTTATTTACTATGCGGGTATACATGGTATATAGATTTACAAATTAAAGTGCACATATGGTCAGTTTTGGTCAATGCGGTCAAATCATTTTGTTGTACAAGTCAGAATGAGGTATCAAAACTACTGAAATTTTGTTACGTATCAATATTTTGAATAAAAGGAGGACATGTTGGCACCCTAAATTTATGCGAACAAAAATTTGTTGTTCATGTTGTTATTGTATTGCAATATAGCTGTCCATTGTATTATACATTGAATCCTGACATAAAAAAATATGGCTGATTTACTATGCTGGCATATAGATTTACAAATTAGAGTGCACATATGGTCAGTTTTGGTCTTGGTCAATGCGGTCAAATTATTTCATTGTACAAGTCAGCATGAGGTATCAAAACTATTGAAATTTTGTTACGTATCAATATTTTGAATATAAGGAGGACATGCTGGCACCCTAAATTTATGCGAAACAAAAATTTGTTGTTATCAGCTGGTTATTGTATTGCAATATTGCAATCCATTGTATTATACATTGAATCCTGACATAAAAAATATGGCTGAATTACTATGCGGGTATATATGGTATATAGATTTACAAATTTAAGTGCACATATGGTCAGTTTTGGTGGAAGCGCTCAAAATCTTTTGTTGTACAAGTCAGCATGAGGTATCAAAACACTGTAATTTTGATACGTATCAATATTTTGAATAAAAGGAGGACGTTCTAGCACCCTAAATGTATGCGAACACAAATTAGTTGTTATTGTATTGCAATATTGCTGTCCATTGTATTGTACATTGAATCCTAACACAAAAAATATGGCTGATTTACTATACAGGTATATATAACTTTACAAATTAAAGTGTACATATGGTCAGTTTTAGTTGATGCGGTCAAATAATTTTGTTGTACAAGTCAGCATGGTCAGCATGAGGTATCAAAACTACTGAAATTTTGTTACGTATCAATATTTTGAATTAAAGGAGGACATGCTGGCACCCTAAATTTATGCAAACACAAATTTGTTGTTATTGTATTGCAATATTGCTGTCCATTGTATTATACATTGAATCCTGACATAAAAAATATGGCTGATTTACTATGCGGGTATATAGATTTACAAATTAAAGTGCACATATGGTCAGTTTAAGTTGATGCGGTCAAATAATTTTGCCGGACAAGTCAGCATGAGGTATCAAAACTACTGTAATTTTGTTACGTATTAATATTTTGAATAAAAGGATGACATGCTGTCACCCTTAATTTATGCAAAGAAAAATTTGTTGTTATTGTATTACAATATTGCTGTCCATTGTATTATACATTGAATCCTGACATAAAAAAATATGGCTGAATAACTATGCTGGTATATAGATTTAGAAATTAAAGTGCACAAATTGTCAGTTTCAGTTGATGCAGTCAAATAATTTTGTTGTACAAGTCAGCATGAGGTATCAAAACTACTGAAACTTTGTTACGTATCAAAATTTTGAATAAAAGGAGGACATGTGAAGGCATCCTAAATTTATGCAAACAAAAATTTGAAAAAATTTGCTGATTTAGTATGCTGGTATATAGATTTATGAATAAAAGTGCTCACATGGTAAGTTTTGGTCAACACGGTCAAATAATTTAGTTGCACAAGTCAGCAAGAGGTATCAAAACTACTGAAATTTTGTTACGTATCAATATTTTAAATAAAAGGAGGACATACGCTGGCACCTTAAATTTATGCAAACAAAAAATTGTTGTTATTGTATAGCAATATTGTTGTCCATTGTAATATACAATGTACATTGAATCCTGACAAAACAAATATGGCTGATTTACTATGTTGGTATATAGATTTACAAATTAAAGTGCACATATGGTCAGTTTTAGTTGATGCAGTCAAACAATTTTGTTGAACAAGTATGAGGTATCAAAACTACTGAAATTTTGTTACGTATTAATATTTTGAATAAAAGGATGACATGCTGTCACCCTTAATTTATGCGAAGAAAAATTTGTTGTTATTGTATTACAATATTGCTGTCCATTGTATTATACATTGAATCCTGACATAAAAAATATGGCTGAATAACTATGCTGGTATATAGATTTAGAAATTCAAGTGCACAAATTGTCAGTTTTAGTTGATGCAGTCAAATAATTTTGTTGTACAAGTCAGTATGAGGTATCAAAACTACTGAAATTTTGTTACGTATCAAAATTTTGAATAAAAGGAGGACATGCTGGTACCCTAAATTTATGTGAACAAAAATTTGAAAAAATATGGCTGATTTACTATGCGGGTATATAGATTTATAAAAAAAAGTGCACACATGGTCAGTTTTGGTCAACACGGTCAAATAATTTTGTTGCACAAGTCAGCAAGAGGTATCAAAACTACTGAAATTTTGTTACGTATCAATATTTTGAATAAAAGGAGGACATATGCTGGCACCCTAAATTTATGCAAACAAAAAATTGTTGTTATTGTATAGCAATATTGCTGTCCATTGTAATATACATTGAATCCTGACATAACAAATATGGCTGATTTACTATGCTGGTGTATAGATTTACAAATTAAAGTGCACATATGGTCAGTTTTAGTTGATGCAGTCAAATGATTTTGTCGTACAAGTCAGTATGAGGTATCAAAACTACTGAAATTTTGTTACGTATCAAAATTTTGAATAAAAGGAGGACATGCTGGTACCCTTAATTTATGTGAACAAAAATTTGAAAAAATATGGCTGATTTACTATGCAGGTATATAGATTTATAAATAAAAGTGCACACATGGTCAGTTTTGGTCAAGGCGGTCAAATAATTTTGTTGTACGAGTCAGCATGAGGTATCAAAACCTAACTAAATTTTTTTATGCATCAATATTTTGAATAAAAGGAGGACATATGCTGGCACCCTAAATTTATGCAAACAAAAAATTGTAGTCATGTGTTAAAATGATGCTTTCCTCTAAAATACGTACTTTCATAGATATATACATATAAATAAAGTGCAAATATGGTTGAATTTGATAGGTATTGGAATATATATTCAGTGCCCGTTATCATTGTAACCATGATCGTTTTTTAATTTATAGATTGGCAGATCACAGATAAATTTGTGTTTCAAGAAACGTTTTATGCGAACTTTATTTTCAAATATTTGTATTAAATCCTGTTTATATAACGGAAGTACTAGTTTTACTTTATTTTCGATGTTTATACTACGAAACAAAGATATTAAAAAATATTTTAAAAAAATCGATGTAGAGCGGTCCTCGTTACAAGTTAACTTAGTGTTGAGCAGACCAGTCAAAAGTTAACTTGGGAACAGGTCTGGTTTCGATCGGATTTGTCAAAGCAAAAGTTAACTTTGTGGCAGGACTGGTCTCGAAGTTAACTTATGTTAACTTTATGGCAGGACTGGTTTCGAAGTTAACTTATGTTAACTTTACGGCAGGACTGGTTCGAAGTTAACTTATATCAATAGCGGACCTGTTTCGAAGTTAACTTTTTGGCAGACATAAAAACAGTCCTAGGACCAAGTCCGCTTTTCAAGTTAACTAGATTTTGGTCCTAGGACTGGTCAGAGCAGTCCTAAATTTGGTCACAGGTTAACTTTGACCAGTCCAAAAGACTGGTTATCAAGTTAACTTGCTGTACAGGTTAGGACTGCACCCATCTGTAGGTTAACGTCATTATATATGGTATCGAAACGTCATTATATGATGTAATGTCATCGTCGTGATGGTCAATGAACATGATTATGATTATAATGATAATAGTGTACGTCATAACTGATTCTGATATGCTTCTGCAGAATTACTAGAGAGGTTTAGCATCGGAACTTGTACGTGTGCGTGTAATTAAGGCTAGGAAAACCACCCAATTTCCTGCGTATTACGTCATCGATTTTGCCTGGCTGTGAAACGAACATGTCAGGGACAACTTGTAAAGCGGCGGCTACACGAAGGCAAGAACTTGCGGATTATTTTTCTTAAAACACAGATATTCGTGAATAAGATTGAATATGTACAGGAACAAGAGAATGTACCTGAAATATTAAAGTATTTTGAGCCATTAAAACGTTTATATGACATCAGGATGGAACGTGAATGTGGAACGTATTTGACGAAAACGGCGGCATATTGAAGGTTTTATTATCCAAAAAAATACATTATAATAACCTCTAAAATTATTTTATAGTTACCCTATAATGAACATGTTCGGCGACGAATAGTGCTGTATGTAGTTTAGAATCATTTCAAGAAGCAAATTCACTGATTTTAAGCTTGTTAAAAAGGGAGGGGGCGTGAGCAGGTGCGTGAACTAATAAATCATTATGATGGTGTCAAATTGTGTCTTTTACGATTGAATGAGAGGCATGCAAATTCATAAGAATCTTGAAATACTTGCAGATCTAAACTATTAAGGAGAAGCCCCGCTTTTGGTGATTTAAATATGTTTCCTTTCAGTGAAAAGGGGGCTCGATCAACTATTTTTGTAACTCTTGAAATGTGTTTGTCCCTTTTTAAAACTGCAAATATGACATCTTTCACTAGTGGCAGTAGAAAAAAATACGTGATACACAGTTAGCATGTAAACATTTAGTTTAAGACGGCCCATTAGTCTCGAACGTTAAGGAACACTCGCCACTAGGGGTATAGGCTGTAGCTGGTTTGTTCCAAACTTTTTTATTTGCTCTTCCCTAGGGTTGTTGCATGTCTCTTTCACATATTCCCCAATTACCATTCCAAATTTATTAACATCATAACAATGATCCAAAATTTAATGTCTCTTTTGTCTCCAATGATACTCGTGGAACAACTCTTTGAAAGCCCAAAGACAATCCAGGTGATGATGATTCCAACGATGCCACCCCATCAAAGAAAACAGTTCTGAAAATATAGTTGGATATCTAAAGAAAAACAATGATGCCGAGTTGATATAGAAAAGGCAAGAACTTGAAGTTAGAAAACAGCAACTTCAATTGGAGGAGGAAAATTTCAAACTTGAGAAACTTAAAAGGATTCAGAAATTGGAAAATGACAAACAAGAAAACACACTTATGTTTGAGCTGCTGAAAAATGTTTAGGTGACAGACATTAAAAGAGAAGCCATATTTCAAATCATTAAACATAATAAATAAAATATATTAACACAACTTATTAGGAAAAACTATATCCTATAATATTTTTTGTTTTACCCACGGTTGTAAATGTTAAAGGGACATAATGAAATTTACTGGTAAGATAGTGCAATAATATATGTTTTGAAGTGTTTTAATGTGATTTACTTTGTGAACATGACTGGTATGCGTAAAGAAGAAATCACTCTACCAATTTTAATTTGAGAAATGGGTTGGGTCGGAGGTTTCCTGAAATATTTTAATCACAGTTCTAGTTTGGATAGTGGTATTACATGTTGCTCACTTATCAGATGATAAGCCAAGATATACCTATCTACATTCTTTCCGAATTGTAATATGTGAATTACTATATATACATCGAACCATGCGAGTATGGCAAAAGAGAAGAAGACAACCGAAATGATTCTCAAAAAGAAACAAGACACACAAGGACACACAATGACTCATTAGTTTTGTCGTTTGAATTGTTTTACATTGTCATTTCGAGGCCTTTTACAGCTGACTATGCAAAATGGGCTTTGCTCATTGTTGAAGGCCGAACAATGACCTATAGTTGTTAATTTTTTTCTGTGCCATTTTGGTCTCTTGTGCAGAGTTGTCTCATTGGCAATCGTACATATTTTTTTTTATATTTGATACGTATTAAACTAAAAACAAATGGAAATCAAGGAGCATGAAAAGCAGGAATGATATTTGTTGCTCTGTAAGGGTAATCAGGTTCTGCTTCTTGCTAAAGTACGACCCCCTCCAGATTTCTCACATAACATGTCACTAACCTAGGTGTGTTGTCAGTAATTCACTAGCCATGGTCTGTTGTCAGTAACATGGCATTCACTAGCCATGTTTTCAGTAATATGTCATTAGCCTAAAAGTGTTGTCAGTAACAAAACTTGGTCAGCACAAAAGTCATGATCAGACAAGGTACAATTAAATATGGCTGAAACATCTCATTTTTGAGAGTTGCCGCAGAAGCTAATTATATGTCATCTCTTGGAATATACAAAGAACACTAAAGGCAACAACAAGTATATGATATTTGTTTGGTGATTTTTTTTTAACTATTTAACAAATTTAAGACAAACTTAACATTTAATTTTTATCAGCTCTTCAATGAAACGTCAAAATGATTAAAAAGCAATAACGATAATTATTTGCCATCTGGAAACATTGGGAAAATTTTCCACCCAATAGATATTCCTCTAATGTTGGGGGTGATACATCGAAAAATATCCCGGTTACACTGCCATAAAGACAGGTTTGTCAATTTGTCAGTAGAACTGCTACTTTGTAATACTTTCCCACGGGTTGCAGATATAACTTTAGATTTTTATTGTAGTCTAGAAATGCAAATAGTGACAAAACTTTCCCAAAAGCCCACTCCACATAAATGCGTACTGCTGACATTCTTTTGTTACGGGATACGCCGGTTCACCATAGATGCAAAATATTCGACCCTGTGGAGTTGTCATATGGACCATCATTTGTGCTAAAATGTCACATTCACGTAACATTCCTGCGTCATGTCGACGTCCTTCTATGCGACCAAACAAGTATGAGATGATCCCAATAGGGGTAATAATGCTTTGAAATTTTAAGGCATGTGACATTTTGTGGCCATTTAACACAAGTCTTTGGTTTTCCTGTGGTCTGCATATTGGTCTAACAGTACCGTCGATAAAACCCCAGCAGCTATCTAAAGGCCCATCACGACCGAAAACCGCACCTGCAAAACGTTCTAAACACTCTCGTGAGAGCCAAATCATGTTGAAGTCTGAAAGAAGATGACAATGATTGTCATGTATGTAATCGAGAATTTCATTGATGATGAGAGAAAGTTTTGTTTTTGATCTGCCAAATATATATTCTAGATCTTCAAGGCGACAAGTGTATGCAAGTCGTCGTTATACCATGCAACGTCCATCAATTTCCCTTGCCTAGGTGTAATTACTACATACAATTTTCTCTGGTATACGCAGGGCGAGACGAAGAATTGCAATATCATTTTTATCAAATCTAAAAAAAAGATCTATACCTGGAAAATTACCCTTTTCCTCTTTACATAATGACAAAAGCAGTAATTCATCGGAATCTTCTAATGGTGCTTATACTTTCAAGTTTTCCGCCATATTTATCAAACATATAACAAAGACATTTATTGGCAACTATTCTTTGCTTTCAACCAATGAGATAATATTTTGCATTACGTCTTTTACACGTACACGTATACGTACGACTTTGCTAAACACAACATGGCATTATAAAAACTTACGGGTACGTGTACTTCTGTTCTACAAGTACGCGTTCACGCACACGGACGTTTGCTAAACCTCTCTATTATCTCATCTGCAGCTATCGTTTTGACAATGGTTGTAATGAAAAAATAAAATGAAAAACCGTGACATGTGTCATCCTCGATTTGAAATGAAAAAAAAATCACAACCGATTTTTTGGAAAATTGTCAAATTATGAATTGCAAAGTTTTGTTTAAATCGATAGGTTTACAATAATGAACACACGAGATCATCAATAATGGACATACAGTTAAAGTTATCTAACTAAAGAAATGATTATTTTATGCCTTGCTCTATGTTCATTGTACTAGGCTTATACTTGACAATATCTATATACCTAGCCTGTTGATGTTTTTTAAATAAGTACATTTGTTTGTTAGTAAATCTTACGTTGCTGATCATGTTAGTTGTGGAAGTTTCTCTTTATATATCACTTTTCTGCAAAAGACACAAAAATAGACAAAAACATGACATTGAAAGGGTAATGACTGATATAATTGAACGGTCATTTGCAACCACAATAAACAAAATTAAGTGAACTTTGAATTTTTTAATTTTTTTTTAAATAGAATGTTGGTGTTCAATCGTTTATTTTCATAGATTTGACGCGGTATAATATTTTTGCGATGTGTTCTTTGTATTTAAATAAAGGCTTCTTTGATATGCTGAATCTAGCAACATATTTAGATGTCGGATATTAGACAGTAATTGGGGAATTTCAACTATTGAAAATCTTAGACCATATTTATTATGTGTGACAAACCAATGATGTGTCAGATATTAAAAAATAAATGTTTATTGAAATTCAGGTCTGTACATGTATAAAGCTTGAATAGTTGTGTCCAAACTTGCCCTAACTGTTTATAATTCGACCCTCCTCGTACTCGCTCTTAACCCCAGTACAAAATAATATTTTTGACTCGAAAGACGTCGATTTTAACGTCTAGCTCCGCTACCCTCATCCTTATTTTCTACACATAATTGCTTCTAGCAGAGTATGGTTTCATCTGAAACTAGTAATATTGAACGAAGGTGTGATCAATATGAGACCATAACCAGTATATCCAAAAACAACTTCCACCCTTGAAGTTCTAGATCCACTATTGACATGCTTTTGAAAACTTCAATAAATTAATTGCAAAAGGAATTTAATGCGTTTTTTTCCGTCGGAAACAAAGTCATCGAGAAAGGTGTGTAATTGTTCTCTGACGGTTTGTTTTAACATGTTTAAGGATGGGGGAGTGTATCTCTTTGGAAAGGGGTCTTAATTGGTTTTTTTTTCCAAATTCAGAGTAAAGGCTTGGAAAAAATTAGAGGAATTCCCATCTTTTCTATCACGTTGCCACCACCAATAATGAAAATGACAATAATTATAATTCTTTTTTTATATGCCGTCTTATAATATAAAAACAGAAGATATAGTAAGGTTTCCAAAGTGACAACTCTCCGCAAGAGACCAAAATGATACAGACATTAACGGCTTTATGTAATCGTACGGCCTCAAACATTGAGCAAATCCCATACCGGTTAATCAGTCATAACAGACCCCGGAATGACTATGTAAAACAATTCAAACGAGAAAGCGATTTTGCTTAGGAAAGGTTTCTCTATAAATAAGTATCAAGATAATTGGCAATAAAAAGTAAACAATAAATAAATGCAGCGTTTTAATGTTTATTCAGACACCAATCAAATTCAATTATATTGTGTGCTCAAGCTTTGCTAACGCGGATCTGAAAATGGTCCTTTCTATTTTCTGATTAACGACCATTGGGATTCTCAGTTCGGATCAATATACACTTTCAAAAATGTGAAGGCTGAATTTCTTTGGCTGATGTAATATTTGGAAGAACAGAGAACATCAAGGGACTGAAATACTGACCATCGGATGACAGTAAGTTTTCATATATGATCACATGCACTTGTCTCAAAAAAGAATTACATCTCTATACCTGAAAGTTAGGTTAAATTACAGAGATATATGTTTTTCTGAGACAAGTTTATGCGTAGATGATGAACAAATGACAGAAAATTCAATCTCACCGTAAGCACAATTATATTGTAGTGATACCAATCTGTATACTCTGGTTTGTTGTTATCAATTAAATAAATCTTTATATACAATAATTTCATGTATATATAATTTTCACCCATATGTAAAGCATTCTATTCTACTATTCTGATGTGCAGTGTTTGTGCATGGTGAAAAATCCTTTGTAATATTTCGAAATTTTCTTATAGATGGGATTTAAGAAGGCATTAACATTTTCCCGCAAAAACGTTCTTGCGATATTTTTCATGCGTTAACACATTTTTTTTTCTGTATGTCTGAATAGATATTAATTAGTTTACTTACACATGTATATATAAATATTTCTAACAACACAACATTTTCATATTAATAATTTATTTGAAGTATTGCATTAAGCGACAAGGAATGTTATTTTACACTCTATAATGTCTGCGTTTTATACGATCGGTTACCAGTCATAAAGGAAATTCAAATCGCTGTTGCGACAGTTCAACGGAATGCCCTTAAGGTGATCGTGATGTAAACATGGAGTGTGGATAGGAGCACGTGTACTGCCTTTTTCCTACCGAATGTTGGTGGTTTTTTCCGGGGACTTCGATGTCCTCAATGAATATAAACTCACTGCCACAAAATGCAACACGATAGTGTTGAAAGTGGCGTTAAAAATCAATCAAAATACAAATTAATCAATAAATCATCTATACCGGTATTATTATATATGCAAGCGAGTATAATTTTGTAGCTATCGTTATAAAACATTTTTTTAAATTGACTTTAAATTCATTAGTGTATTTTGCAATGAATAGAAATAAAAAGACATGATATTAGTGCTAAAGAGTCAATTCTACATTTAAGTAAAAAAATGTATGTATGTTCATTATTGGAGACGCATCAATTAAATTCATAAGTTGACAATTTTCCATCAATATTTGGTATGATTTTTATGATTTTTTCTATCTTAAATCAAGGAACAAACATATCAAGGTTTTTCTCTTTTTAAAAAGCTACATTTATATGAATTCTTCAGAAGCAGATCTGAACCAGTTATGACGTAGACTGTAATCAGTATAGTCGTAATCATGTTTACTGATCATAACGACGATGAAAGCATATCATATAATGACGTGTGGACATCATACAATGACGTTAACTGTACCTCATGATATACGATTACAAGCACTTTAAATAGTGACGCAACCACATCATAAAAATATGTTTGTTTGCACATAAAATAAGAGAAAATGCACATCATATAAGTATATTTGCACAACATATAAGGACATTTAAACATCATATAAGAACATTTGCACATCTTTTAAGGATATTTGCACATCATATACATGTAAGTATGTTTGCACATCATATAAATATATACGCACATTATATAAGCATGTATGCACCTCGTATACGTGTATTTGCACATCATATACAGATACCTGCACATATTATTAACATATTTGCACGTGACATAAATGTGTTTGCACAGCATACAATGACAACTGGACATCATATAATGACATCCTATAAAGGTAGAGATGCACATCATATAATGAAAATGGTCATAAAACCAGACAAATTTGTGCTAGCCCAAATCATACCCAGTCGTCAATTATGTTAGGTTATAAAGTTGTTTTGGCATAATATATATACAGAATTTTTTCATTAGTTTTTGTAGGTTTGTGAATACAAATTTAAGAATTTTTTCTTAAAAAATCTTAAATGAATATCTGGACAATAAATTGGTCCCTGAAAATCAAAAAGGTAAAGTTTTTAATGATATAGTCTGTGCAAGTATTTCTTTTTGGGATATTTGGTCCTCCATGCTCTTCAGCATTGCACTTGTTTAGTTTAGTTAAGAACTATTTTGATCTGAGCGTGAGTGATTTGTCTATTGAAGACATCACATGCATCTGGCCAAGGACGTATATTAGAAGGAGAGGAAACTCCCGATACCGCCTTGATAACATCCCGAAAGTGCCGCGAATCGCGAGAAAACACAAGATCTGCAGAATGCTTCAGCGGGAACCGCCGCTTCGAAATTTCTTCATCAATTTGTAAGTATAAAAACATTATATGAATAATTAAAAACATATTTAGTAGAAGTTGTTTTATGGTATTAAATGATATTTCACTACAAAAACAACATCAGACGCTTATAAACATCATAATGAGTGATCCTAAGTAAGGATGCGAGATGCTGCCTGTGATGCTGATACCGAAGTGGTATGACCCGTCATGTTGCATTGAAATTATTCATTTTATAGTATTTACTTGTACAAAACTATTTGATTTCAAGTTTTGGATAATATTTACGTTTGCAGATGAAAGATGGGCGACTTTTGTTGTGTATTTCACGTGTAATATAACATATAAACCAGCCCTTTTCAGAAAACAAAATGGCGACTTCCATGGAAAATGGCCTTTTATTTTTTCTATATTTACGTTTGCATAGCAAGTTTCAACTCTATTTGTTAAGAGGTTAGTGAAATATTGAAGTTATTTCACCCCTCCATCTTTTGTGTCAATTATTTACAAATCAGAGCAGAGATGCTATTTTGCAGCTATGTTGTTGAATATAGGCTACACTATCACAGATTGCATTATTTTTTCCAATTTCTTAGATATTTTTACATTTGCATAGCAAATTTCAGCTTCTTATTTTGAGTATTTGATTAAATATTGAGCTACAAAATGAAAAATTTCCAACCCAGGATAAAGCAGGTTCCAACTACATGTATACGTTCCTTATTCAAAAATTATGCTCGTCCTTAAAAAGGGGGTTCTGGGGGTGATCCTCCACTGGTCTGTCTCAGTTGTCTACACAAGGCAAGGCCTATTAAAAATAAAATAGTGTTTGTTTCCAAAATTCCGACTGACCCTGCAAAATTTGTGAATCTCATAACATTTTATTAGGTCAAATATTATTTTATTCATTTTGGATTTTCAGGCTTGCCGGATCGTCCGATAATGTTCAAGCTTTTTGGAAAAATAAAATTATTACCCTACCTAACTACCCACACCTGGCTTGGCAGGGTCGGGACTGGGGAAACAAATAATATTTTAATTTAGGCCCAACGAAAGGACGTACAACTCACAATTGAGAATTTCTGTATGACTTAAAATTATGAGGGACTATTGAGATGCATATCCATGACTTGAAGGCATCATTCATGCAAAATTAAGATACTCAATACAAATATAAAAAAAAAAGATGTGGTATAATTGCTAATGAGACAACTTTTCAAAAGGGTCCAAAATGACACAGAAATTAACAACTATAGGTCACCGTACAGGCTTCTTGTTTGATTTCATGGAACGTTGGCTTGGGTATTAGAGCAACAAATAAGTTTTCAATTTTTACGACTGAAAAATAAAAGTTTTTAGTGGTGTCTCATCTTTATAAAATGATGATAATATTGTAAAATCAATTTGATAATTATTCTGTTCAGCATGTTTTACTTGAAAGATACTTTTTCATGTTTGATTTTTTTCTCTGGTTATTTTCAGTCTTGACATTAAACCCTTTGTATTTTATGTTTTCATTGTATTTTACATGTTCGCAGGTGTTAACATTGACCAATTTTACCAAACTGATTGCCTTGCCATTGACTAGGAAGTATTGAATAATCAGGTATGTTTTTTACAATTTATAAAAGTAAATCATTATAGGTCAAGGTACAGACTTCAACACAAAGCCTGTATTCTCGAATAATTTATAATTAAGGCAAACAATATCATGAATATCACCAAATTGAAAATCACTGATATATCGAAAATGTAAAAAAATAATCGTGTTAAGAAACAATTATTAGTGCGGTCGGGGTTGCATAATAAGTTTTAACATGAAGCTTCTCTGGATTGTCAAGGTCAACATCCAGTGTAATAAAGTGATACAGTCCTGAACTGGAATTATCAATGTTTAAAACAACATCTACAGACTCAACATGTACATTCATATGCAATACTCGCACACTTCAGAAACAGGTGATCACAATATCAGTACATCAATTTCAAGGTATCAATGTACTTTATTCCCCCAGCACTTGCTAAAATCATTTTAAAACAAGCATTTGGTAAACTTATCAAAGTTAACACACTTTGACTCACTGAATTAGTTATAAAATATGATTTCATATTTGGTATGAACTATATATTATTCCAGGTTCGCATATACATGTTTTGGTCGTTGTTGGTGTTGGATGGGGTTAAATGATTAAAGAATAATGCCCTTAAAAAATGAAGATTAGAGAAATGCGTGGTCTAATTTTTAGGAGATAAGAGAAAAAAGGGGTTATTTTTTTTAATATTAGAGAAAAAAGGGATGAAAATTAAATGTTTACAGAATAACAGACCCCCCCCGCCATCCAGACCCTCGGGTTCGGATGGGGTTAAATGATTAAAGAATAATGCCCTAAAAAAATGAAGATTAGAGAATAACGGGCAAAAACAATGAAGATTAGAGAAATGCGTGGTCTAATTTTTTGAAGATTACAGAAAAAGGGGTGAAAATTAAATGTTTACAGAATAACTCCCCGCCCCCCCCCCCCCCCCCCCCCCCCATCCGGAACTTGCAAAAAATTACAATTTAAATAATACAAATAGTTTTTATACGCCCATATTAATTGTTGGTATGACGTTGTCTGTTGTCAACATGTCGGACACTAGCTCAAAAACAGTTTAACCAATTTAGATTACACTTTGGTGAATTGTTTATATCTATTGCCTAGAGCTAACTTTCGTTTTTTTTTACAAATTTTATATTATACCCTTCCTAGTTGTGGGATTTTTCCTTCTGTTTATTAATGGCCGTCCTCATTACTTTATAGGATGCCTAAGAGGAAGAAAAGGCAGAATGTGCCATATCACAGGAAAAGACGTGGAACTGGCAAATCAAAATTAGACAAAGGGCAAACTGAAATACATGCACTTACGCCAGACATTGCACATGATGAAGATCTTTTGGCATCTGAAACAGAAGAGTTTACATGCACCAGTGTAGATTCAATCTCTTTTGATTATTCATATTTGTCTGATAACCAGAAAGTGGCAGAACTTTGTTTAGATGAAGAAATTGAAGTTAATCAACATATTCAACTTGAATGCCAAAAACAATGTGTAATAGCTTCAGAAGACCCATACGATCCATTGAAAAAGACATTTTGTACTAGTCTTACTTTTCCCTTTGTATATAATTTTGCTTCCACTGACCACTTGCAACATTATCCATCATCTAAAAGTGTTTATGTTAAATTAACTATCATAATCAACAAAGATTTTTCAGCTTAGTTATATGTTCACGGCATCGAACTCAGTAGAGAACATGACATCTGGTTAGGATTGCCAAGTGTGTATGACAACATAACAAGCATTGAAAGACTATTATCTAAATTAAAGAGTTATACTGTTTGTAGTGGGAACTACGAGCAACAGTTTCTAGACCTTACTCCAGTTGGGAGCACAATAGAGCATGCAACAGATGCACAGAGTTGTCGAGGTTTCAAAGAACAAGATTTTGATGCCGTTTAAGGGACTATTAATTACTCTTCAACAGTTTGCAATGTCAGTTGTGTGTTACTGGTGCAAGGAAACAGATGCTCTCCATGTACTCGTCTTCGTCGCATTCTTATAAGTAGAAAACGCAGACTTGAAGAAAAAAGGCTTTCTGATGGCAGCCCTCCAAATTACATTTCAAGTAACTATAAACATTGCAACATGTCACGAGATGAACTCATTAGTAAAATTTCACAGCAAAGAAATGTCATCACCAGTTTGCAAAACCAGATCGCCCAAACTCAAAGACAGTTTCAACGGGATTTATCCGGAAGTGGCGTGACTCTAAGTGCATGTCATTTCATTGAGATGAGAGATGCTATTACTTTATGTTCGACCGAAATGGAGAAAGCCTTCCTAGATTCCAATTGCTTTCAAAGACTTTTTTGGAGTGAACAATTTAAAAGTGTTAACGTGAAATCAGCTAAAAGAATGAGATGGCATCCCATGATAATTCGAAGGTGCTTGTATCTTCGACAGACGTCCAGTGCTGCATATGATGCTTTGAGAGACTCAGGAACTGCATGTGCTGCTTATCTGTTCATTTGAATTCCCCTCCTCGTGCTTTTGCTGGGGTTCATTTTCAACGTCTTTTCGCTGTAAGGCTGAAGGATGGTCACAAGAACCACACAGGCTACATTTGACATCCCCTTTACTTTTGTCACGGAAATGTCTCTTAGGTCCGCAACACTTGAAACACAAACCTTTCTGCTTAATTAAATCAAGTCTCTCTTATAATGGTTTAGCCCGAAAACCACGGCACGTGTTGAGTGTATGGTTAGTTCCATGAAGTGGACACAAGTCCTCATTCGACTTCTGAAATGGTGGCCTGTAGTCATTGTTACCAATGTCGGTTTTGATGCTTGAGACTTGCGTGGGACTTTGAAATCTGGTTTGCTTTGATGTGGTTGGTTTTGTGTCTTGAATGTCATAAATGAATCGCTGTGAAAGTAATATATAAAGTATATTATAATGGTTGTGTGGCGTTCTAAACTAGATTTTATGAATTGTAAATGATTTTCGTCTAAAACAGCTGGGATGTAAAATAGTTATCCCACTCGAACTTGGTGTGTCAGTGTGAGATCAACCTCTGGCCTCCGGCCATCGGGGTGATCTTACACTGACACACCGCTTCCTTGTGGGATAACTATTTAAGACATCTGAACAAAAAACAGAGCGGCAATATTTGTTCATGTCGTGCGTAAATCAACACCAATAATCAAATATGAAGTTGCATAGAATGTATAATTCAACAATATGCACAACGATATAAAAAATGAGCACAAATATAAATGGTAAACTTACTCTAGTGGTGGATTAAACTTCAAATAGAAAAAAACAACGTGTTTAAGTTTTGAAAAATATCGAGGGATAGATGAGACTGGGGAGTGAAATGATAAAAAGGACGACATTGTCAAATCGGCACTTTACCAAAACAGTACAGGCATCCTTTTACTCAATTAACTCATCATAGATACCAGGACTAAATTTTATATATACGCCAGACGCGCGTTTCGTCTACAAAAGACTCATCAGTGACGCTCGAATCCAAAAAAGTTTTAAAGAAGCCAAATAAAGTACGAAGTTGAAGAGCATTGAGATCCAAAAGTGTTGCAAAATATAGTTAAGGTTATCTATGCCTGAGGAAGAAAAGCCTTAGTATTTCAAAAAAATCAAAATTTTGTAAACAGCTAATTTATAAATATAACAATATCAATGATAATTCATGTCAGCACAAAAAGTGCTGACTACTGGGCTTATGATACCCTCGGGGAAATAAATGTCCACCATCCATGGCGTTGACCTAAATGTTTGGTTCTGATGTGTAAATACATGTACATATATATATACATGATATTGAAGTTTTTTTTTAATTTTGTCTATATATATATATATATATATATATATATATATATATATATATATATATATATATATAAATACTGCAATGGATGGTGACACTTTAATAAAATAAATCTTATCTTATCTTGTACATGTTATATAGTGTACATATTGTATAAAGTTCTACTTCTTGACATAATTTTTTTAAACATGTTTTTTCATAGATTTTTTTTATTAAAATTTGTTGTACATGTAAAACCAACTTGATTCGTATTAAATGTTGACACAAAAAATGTAATTAGTTCTAGCGAAGATAATGATAATATTATTGTATTTGTACATATACTTTGGACATATCAATTAAATATGTTTTGATGTACTGATTTTGTGTGTGCAATTTGTGTTGTGTATACATTTAAACATGTAATTATATGTTGCGTGTTTGAGATGAATAGATTTAAATCTAAATTGCTTTAGTTTGAGTTTCAACTTCTGCCTTTTATGTGACAACATCGATGACAAGTTTCTAGTACACATGTATATATTTTTGACACATGTACATGCAATACTCTGGATGATGAATATGAACAATATTAAAATATTAATCATATTATTCACAAAATAGCC
The DNA here is from genome assembly GCF_965363235.1 of Mytilus galloprovincialis. Taxonomy (NCBI): domain Eukaryota; kingdom Metazoa; phylum Mollusca; class Bivalvia; order Mytilida; family Mytilidae; genus Mytilus; species Mytilus galloprovincialis. The sequence goes on from NC_134851.1 coordinate 4,017,968, forward strand.
TAAAGATGATACAAGTAAAAGCAGGAGATGACATGTAATTGCGACAATGTAAAAGTACATCACTGAATTTGAAGGTTACTGTATGGCTGTCAACAATGAGCAAAATCAATACATGTACTGTATATACGTTACTGTCAACGACCAGACTTGCAAAATGAAAAGATGAAAATTCAGCCCAATGATGGCTCAAACTATGACCAAATTCCAATTTGACCAACTGTTCTCAACAACAACAACTAAAGCGTTATCTATAATAATTCTATACACAATTTTCAAAAGTGCATTGTTTACTAATGATGAAACACCTGATAGTAATGATCTTAGCTGTAAAATAAAAAATAAAAAAACACATGAAAGTTTTACTTCTTTTAATACAAATAATCTGGTCGATATGAGCACAAAATCAACAATTCTATGATACACAGTATTTAGCAGCACTAAATTGTTCTTAAAAGAATCTTAAAATTACATGAACATCAACACTAAAATATAATGATCTGGGAAGGCATATTTAAATAAAAAACAAGATAAATCCAGGAAAAAGCACTAGTCTACATTTTATTATTAACCACTTCTAATTAGTTTTTGGTTATGTCTTTAAATTCCTGTCTCAAACTTGAGGATGACTTGTTGGTACATTTGCTTGTCTTATTACGCTCAAGTCGGGTAACAGCAAAACCAAGTATCCTTAGAAATAAACGAATAATGTCTTCTGTAACGGCTGAAACAATTGAACCCTCTTCATTTGCCATTAGAATGTTACAATGGTATTTGATCATGAAACTTTCCATAATATATTCCATCAAGGGTTCAGTTAAGAGTGAATTTGCACTTCAGACTGTGTTGGTAGTCTTCCGAAAAATCAGTTCCATCTCGCGTACTAGCAGAAACAAAGTGTCACATGGCTTTTGGAGACCACCACGGTCTTGAATATTGTACCATTTGCTATGTTTGGTAACAAAATTCTTTGAAATTACACCAAGTTTATGCACACTGTACCTAGAAAATATTTTACGAAGAGAATACACAATATATCCAGCTATGTAAAACAGAATAGATTAGGCATTGCCAGTAAGTTGAAATTGCTTTTTTTCTGAGTTGTGGTTTTGCACCTTGGTCATCTGTGACATAATTTCTCCAATAATGTCTTCAAAAATCAATTGCCAAAATATTGAAAGTACTTTACTGAACTGGTTGGAAAATGGTTTAGGAACTTCTGTCTTAATGACACATATGAACGAACCTTATGAAGTTTTCGAAAAAGGGTTTTTCTATCAACTATTTGTGTCAGGGTAGAGTTCGACTGTTCAAAAATGATGTAATTAACCTGATTCAAATATTCCTTAGCAATGCATTTTTTTCTAGTTGCTGACATAAATCTTTAATCTCTTGAGGATTAACAACAAATGGGTCATTTGCTATATTGCATAGTGATGTTGGCAGTGCTGTATAAAAAGTTTTACTGAAAGTATCTTTTGACACCTGTGAAGATACACAATTAGTAGATGTTGAGGATTTTGTTGCTGAAACACCATTTGTAACACGAAAGTCACTGGCCCGAAGTTGTTGACCATGCTGTTTTGATTTATGCCCTCTAAAGACCGAGATGGTTTTCAGTGTCTTGTCACATACTGGACATTCATACGTAATGTCTGAAACCTTTGTTGTGGGGCTGACAGTTTTTTTTTCTTTTTAGGACTAGACACAGCGAAATCTATGCTACTATCACTATCACTTGGGTCATATTCTGTGTATTCCCCTATCAATAGTTCTAAATCAAGATCAGTGTCCCAAGATAAAAAAACCTGACATGTTTATAGAGTTCAAATCAAAAAGTAAATAGCAGATTTTGCAATTCGTTCTATTTATTACAAATTCGTGTATATTTCTCAAGATTAATTTTCTCAAATCAGCTTTGGTCATTTTGAAAGTAGACACTGACTCTCTCAGTGTAGCTTGGGTCATAGCTTTTCTAAATTGAATAGAAGAAAGGAAACCACACAAGCTCATTAAATAAACAATTTACAACTTACAATCTGTAAAAAAGTAGAAAGGAAACCGCACAAGCTCATATTAAAGGAATAACATACAATCAGGACTAAATATTTTTTTATTTTAATTAGTTATAAACATCATAAGAATGAGGAATGCAAAGCTAAATGCTCAAACAAAACAAAGTTTTAATCAAATTAATCATTGTTTCTAGAAAACATTAACCTCAATAAAAATGTAAAAACTTTGTAATTTATACGATAATAACAGCCCTGAAAGACATATTTGATAGAAAATATTTTTTTTTATATTTCTTTCTTTCGTTTTTAAACATTAATGATAATTAACAAAGTTTTTTTAATTAAAACAAATGAGAGAATTTCTGTCATGACGATCGAGACTATAGGAGTCATATTTGTTTACATTATCGTAACTAACCGGAAATTCTTACTTGAAACGCGCATATTTGTAGTAGTGAGTAAATACAAGTCTCACGATATGCGATATTTTAACGAGATACCGCGAGACACGAAGCCTTGTTAGTTATACGTCCGTGATCTGGCGTATTAAGTACAGCTCTTTGTAAGAACCAGGCAGAGTGCGATACATGATGGTTTCAGATTTTATCTATAATTGGCCTAGTAGAAGCAGTAAATGAATATTGCTCCAAAAAAAAAAATTTAAGTGGGAAAATATGAGTGGTTGTCATGGTAACGGACACTCTATTTTTTGGTCGTTAAGCTTGGTAAAATCTTTCAAAAAACAGCTAAATCACCACAATTCAGAGCCTGATTATGAATAGAATCATGCATTTTTCATTAATGTTCAAAACTAACATTGATAGAACTTGGTTTAAGCTTCATTTTAGTGAAGATTGCATGTCAACCAAATTTGTAATTTTTTTGAAAATTTTTGCGAAAAAATGCATATTTTCAACATTTCTGAAATTGGGATTTTTTCGAAATTAACAAATTTTCTCTGGTGTTTTTCAAAAAAGTGCAAATGTGTACAGAATAGTTAGCACTGTAGTTATAAAGTTTGGATACTACTTTACCAAATTGAATAGAAAAATGCGTGGGATTTTCTTCAGTTTTATCACCATAGCAACCGATTTTTTCCTTGGAAACGGAGTTTTATTTGCAGAATATTGCAGTTTAAGAGCTTAAATGTCTTGGATTTTTTCATAACCGATAAGATAATACATAAAAACTTTAAATTACTATCATCAGGTGTTGTTGACTTCAATTGTTACCACAGAAACATATATTAACCATAGCAACATCCACTCTGAAACTGCATAAATAGAAATTTATGTAAAAATATACATAAATAGAGGGTGTTTATTTTCAAATTGGAACATGACTGCATGCTTTGCTTCACTCACAGTCTTGTCTGGTTTTTTTCCTTCAGAATTTTCAATAAATGTAATATATAATGTAATATTGGGGTTAGAAGGTAAAAAAGGGGGGGTAGGTTCATTTTTTTAAAGATATCATACATGAAGACTTTTGAAAAGATAACGTTTGGTCGGCGAGCCTAATTATAAATAGAATCATTTTTTTTCTCTCAGAAATTTCTTATATAACATCGACATAACTTGGTTTTAGCTTCAGAGCTAAGTTAAGGTACATTGTAGTTGTCATGTTTTGGGATTTTTGTCAGATTTTGGGAAACCTCAAGTTTTATTCATTTGAATGCTTTAAGAATAAACTTGTAAGGGTTCTGCGGAACCCAGTGTCTTGCCTACTTTTGCTGTAAATCGCAGGCTCAACAGAAATGAGGAAAAAAATTGGTAAAAATATTATTCTTGATACTATCTTTTGATTGTAAGAAGCTTCTGTCCAAGTTTGGTAAAAATCCAGGATAGTTTATGAATCTAATAAATGTTTTAAAAACTTTTCCTGCAGACTGTACGTCATGTTAACTCGAAGAAAATCTAAGTCCATTTAAAAGTAAAATACGGAAAAAATGGATTTATCTTTTTACAAAATTTACTTCTTGATACTATCTTATGATCATAAATAATCTTCTGTCCAAGTTTGGTACAAACCCAGCATGCCCAGGATAATTTGAGAAAATTATTTAAATTATAAAAACTTGAACCACAGAGTAAATGTAATGTTTCCCCGCAGAAAAAAAATAAGTCCATTTATAAGTAAAATACGGAAAAAAATTGAATTTTATTTTTACAAAATTTACTTCTGGATACTATCTTATGATCACTGGTATCTTGTAGAGAGTTGTCTTATTAACAATTATACCACATCTTAAGGATGTACACCTCAGAGGAGCCAAAAATTTCTAGAATTAAACTATTTTTCTTAACCAGATTTTTGGGTTTATAAGACTGTAACAAAATAATTGGTGAAGAAAAAAACATATGGTGGTGCACTTCTTTTTTTGCTACAGACCTTTGAAAATGCCCAATTTTGATGATTTTCCCATTTTTCATCGATTTTTACCTATTTTTTGGCTATTATCGTGAAAAAATCACAGTTCCACAATTAAACTTTTTTTCATACTTTCTATAAAGATGAAGTGGACCAATCTGAATAAAATTTACTTAAAAAAACTATAGGTAGGTGTTAATATAAGAAAGTTTTATCATATTTTGACGCTTTTTTGTGTAAAATTTACCATCCTGTCAATTTTGTATTTTTGTGATTTTTCTCAGTTTTAAGAACAAAATGCATAATATTTCAGCTTTTTCGTTATAAATAATTGAAAAAATACATATCTAAGAAATTTGAAAAGACCAAAATGGTATGGGATGTACACGATTCTTGTAAAATCATTTTTTTTTGTATCCCTAACCCATTTTCTCCAAATTTTGGCTAAAAATACTGATTTGATTGGTCGTAAAATTTTGAAAACTGGATTACTCAAAAACCATTCATTGTAAATACACATTTTTTACACAGAGTTATGTTTGATTATAATATTTTTAAAATTTATTGATATTTTCCCCTTGTATCACATGTTTTAGAAATAATTCAAGAACGAGATTTCAACGAGACTGAACGAGACTGAAAAGTCAGAAGAATACATCCTTAAGATCAAATGGTCACTTTTAGAAATTTCTTTATAGTTAACCAACAACATTAAAACTTGATCTCTGTTTTGTGGTAATAAGCATTGTGTATACATGTTTCATAAGATTTGATTGAGGCAAACTATAATTGCAAAATAGAAACCAACTTTGTGACGACTAATGTACTGACGGACATGGATTAAACCTACTACAACGCCCCCTCCCCCTCCCAAATTGCGGCGCGGCTATAAAAGTGTTTATTTTAGTTTTTGCCATTGTACCTTGAATCGATCAAATGTGTGCACAACGCGTGGGACATCCGAAATTTATTATTTTTTTACACATGTCTTATATTCATGAATGATTACAACTTGTTGGGACTAGAAAACATTGATAATTACAAAGAAAAATAACATTAGTATGTACTGCGTTGTTTCTAGTGTTGCATTTAATTAAATAAGACCATGTGTGGAATTTGTCTTCAAATTATTACTGTTATTAATCTTGTATTTATGCAAATATTCTCAGCTTGGTGGTTTCATTCCAAATCTCGGGATTAATGCAGTCTTTTATAAAGGTTACAGAGACAGATACAAAAAATAGGGGCGTAATTCATGTAAAGGTTAAAAAAACGTTGAGAATAGCAAAATATTTTTTTTGAAATTTGAACCTAAAACAAGATGCTCCGCAGGGAGCAGCTTTATACGACCGCAGAGTTCGACCCCTGAACATTGGGGCAAGTATGGACACAACATTCAAGCTTGATACAGCTCTGAATTTGGATTGTGATTAAATAGTTGACACAACAAAAGTTTCTGACACATAATGAATGTGATCTCAGAACTTAAACTTAAAAGCTTTAAATTTTAAATTGGACATTACCTATTATGGTCCAATATCCAAAATCAAAATACATGGTTAGATTCAGCATATCAAAGAACCCCAAGAACTCAATTTTTTATGAAATCAAATAAAGTTCAATTTTGGACCTTTTAGACCTCAATGTGAACCAATTTGATAACCGGTCCCAAACATCAAAAATCTAAATACATGATTAGATTAAGCATATATCAAAGAACCCCAAATATACAATTTTGTTGAAATCAAACAAAGTTTAATTTTGAACCCCAATTTGGACCAACTTATAAACTGGGCCTATAATCAAAAATCTAAGTACATGTTTAGATTCAGCATATCAAAGAACCACAAGGATTCAATTTTTGTTGATATCAAACAAAGTTAAATTTTGGACCACAATTTGGACAAACTTGAAAACTGGGCCCATAATGAAAAATATAAGTACATGTTTAGATTCAGCATAATTATCAAAGAACCCCAAGGATTCAATTTTTGTTAAAATCAAACTTAGTTTAATTTTGGACCCTTTGGACCTTAATGTAGATCAATCTGAAAACGGAACCAAAAATTAAGAATCTACATACACAGTTAGATTCGGCATATCAAAGAACCCCAATTATTAAATTTTTGATGAAATCAAACAAAGTTTAATTTTGGACCCTTTGGGCCCCTTATTCCTAAACCGTTTGGACCAAAACTCCCAAAATCAATCCCAACCTTCCTTTAATGGTCATTAACCTTGTGTTTAAATTTCATAGATTTCTATTTGTTTATACTGAAGTTAGGGTGCAAAAACCAAGAAAAATGCTTATTTGGGCCCCTCTTTGGCCCCTTATTCCTAAACTGTTGGGACCTCAACTCCTAAAATCGATCCCAACCTTCCTTTTGAGGTCATAAACCTTGTGTTTAAGTTTTATTGATTTCTATTGACTTATAGTAATATTATTATGCGAAAACCAAGAATAATGCTTATTTGGGCCCTTATTTGGGCCCTTATTTGGCCCCTAATTCCTAAACTGTTGGAACCAAAACTCCCTTAATCAATCCCAACCTTTCTTTTGTGGTCACAAACCTTGTGTAAAAATTTCATAGATTTCTATTTACTTAAACTGAAGTTATAGTGCGAAAACCAAGAAAATGCTTATTTGGGCCCTTTTTGGCCCCTAATTCCTAAACTGTTGTGACCAACACTCCAAAAATCAATCCCAACCTTCCTTTTGACACACACACACACACACACACACACACACACACACATACACACAAAACAAGATATAATGTTATCGAAATCTTGAACTTATGAGATGTATGTAGAACGACGCATAGTAAGGAATTATAATTCATAATTGATACAATTAGTTTGCTTGATAATTTTGATATGATAATCTTGCCGGTACAATTAATAGCATAATTATTTTACCAGGATTAGCACAATTCCAACTTAGCAGATGTATTCTATTTGTCTATCTCGGAGATCCTGAATTTTAATTGCGGGATAGTAGTACAACAAAGGAGTTATTAATGATATGTTAATAGCTACATGTATATTTAAAGAGGATTCCATTATACTGGACTTCTGATATTAGCGATCAACAATTGACTATTATTATTTTTTTTAAGTCACCACCAACTTAAAATGTGTTCAATTTGCCTGTCCGTCTATCCGTCAGTCCATCACACTTAAGTTTCAGTTTAGAAATGCTTTGACCAAATGATTCTATTATTGGTTTGTTAATATTATGTTACAGGTCAATTTTGTGATTTATGCTGGAATAACATCTTAGACGGGTGTGTGCCATAAGAAATTAAGAATTTTCTTACAATTGCTAGGGCCATATCTATCTTGCCTTGCCATAAGCCAGGTTGGCCCAGTTATTGTAAACCCATGAAGTTCATCATCTGCTAACTTCCAAAAATTGATGATCAGATGATGAACTCGGAACAAAGTCCGACCAAATGCAATTATCTTTTTAAGTATCTACTTGTATGCAACATTTTAAAAAATCAACATACCCCCCCCCCTTTCCAACCCCAATGTTACATTATATATTACATTTATTGAACAATCTGAAGGAAAAAAAAACAGACAAGACTGAGTGAAGCAAAGAATGAAGCCATATTCCAATTTGAAAATAAACACCCTCTATTTATGTATTTTTTTACATAAATTTCTATTTTTGCAGTTTTTAAGTAGATGTTGCTATGGATAATATGTGTTCCGTGGTAGCAATTGAAGTCAACAACACTTGACGATAGTAATTTAAAGTTTGAGTTGGCTTTTATGTATTTTCTTATTGGTTATAATACAATTCAGAACATTTAAGCTATAAAACTGCAATATTCTGCAAATAAAAACTCTGTTTCCAAGGAAAAAATCGGTTGCTATGGTAATAAAACTAAAAAAAATCCCACGCATTTTTCTATTTAATTTGGTAAAGTAGTATCCAAACTTCATTACTACAGTGCTAACTATTCTGTACACATTTGCACTTTTTATAAAAACACCTGAGAAAATTTGATAATTTCGAAAAAATCCCAATTTCAGAAATGTTGAAAATATGCATTTTTTCGCAAAATTTTTCAAAAAATATACAAACTTGGTTGATATGCAATCTTCACTAAAATGAAGCTTAAACCAAGTTGTACAAATGTAACATATGAACATTAATGAAAAATGCATGATTCTATTCATAATCAGGCTCTAAAATGTGGTGATTTAGCTGATTTTTCAATGATTTTTCAATGCATAACAACCCAAAAATAGTGTGTCCGTTACCATGGCAACCACTCATATTTTCACACTCAAAATTATTTTTTGAGCTTTATTCATTTATTGCTTCTATTAGTCCAATTATAGAGAAAATCTGGAACCCCCCATATATCACATGTATATGGCACTCTGCCTGGTTCTTATAAAGAGCTGTACTTAAATTATAAACCTGGTACCTTTGGTATTTTTTTTTAACTTAATAGTCCACTCAATTCTCGAAAACATATGTATGTTAAATAAACATCATTTTTTAAAATGATATGTTTTTATAATGAACATCTGACATAAGTTATAGCAAGCAGCCAACAAAGATTGATACTGAGTGCATATAAGTGGTAGTTTGTTTTTTGTATGATAACTTGTTAAAAATCTTAGGTGTTTAATTGTCATGGGGTGGAGAGTCCAAAAGGTTATTTTTTGGGGAATTGCAAGTGGCAATTTTGCTTGTAAACACGGATAAAAAAATTAAGTAAATTTCTAAATCGAAAGCATAACGGTTTATAATTAACTTAAAGCAAATCTAAAAAGACAAACATTTTATTTTGATTACATATTTGACTAAGTGATTTTTTTGTAGAATTATCTTTTACTGAGCTACCACTTCTATGTACTATGATAATTTATATTAAAACTAACATTCATAATTCCACCAAGTTATATTAACCTTAACTGACGAACACAGGCTTCATTTCAACTGGTTTACAGAATTTTGTATCTTGTTATTTTCCTTTCCCTAGTATTGACAAGAATGAGTTGAAGCCGAATTTGGTCACTTGTGAATGAAACAACCACTAAATAAGACAAACTATAAAGAAACATATAGACCTCTTCATATAAACTTATCAATTGTTAATGAACTAGAGCAAATTAAAAGTTATGATGATTAAGAAAATTTGATATCATTTGACAACTACCCTGTACTAAGAGTCTTAGCATAAGAACTTTTCCTGGAAAAGGTCAAGTTCTTTAAATAATATTTTCTCTATAATCCGGACTTTAAACCAGTTATTTTATCACTACATTACAAACGTTTGGCTTAAAACATATCTCACAATATATAGAGCTATTGGAAAATTATGTCATAATTCAGTCTTATGCTTACAATTAGGGTGGAAAACTCATTCGGCCACTGTGTCTAAATACTAATTTTTTCTTATGTTTCTGAAAACTAATTTTATCTGTTGGAAGTGGAGTTAAAACTTTCAATACTTTTCTTGGTCTTTGTAAAAAAAAACTTCAAACTGTGAAACTAGAGTGACTAACCAAACTCAATTGAAAACTTAAAAGTCAGATGTTACTGCATTTAAAGTTGTTTTCCCACGATGTATATATATGTCTTGTAAACGGTGCAATTTTGTTCAGGTTATAACATGTACAAAATAGTGTACACGTTATAATTTGTACAATGCCAAAATACAAGTTATAACATATACAAAAGTACCTCGTAAATTTTAAAACATGTACAAAATATTGTTTAAAAATGGTTTTAACCTGTACAAAATTTAAAAATAATAATAAAGCAGAATATACAATCACGATTGAAATTTATCAAATAATAATGATCAGTAATCAAATGCAAAAGAAGGGGCATTATTTTACAGCATGCATAAAATACTATATTTCATACATTTTTGAAACATTTGTTTTACGTGTTGCTACAAAACAGAGACATGTGATACCTTTGAGTTGCACAAAACTTTCATTTTTCCACATTTACACCTACCAGACTTACAACTGCCTTTCTTACACCGACAATGCGCAAACCTTTATCCTCTACTTAATGATATATTACGCACCATCTCTCTCACACTCATATCACTCAATTGAACATCATACACATAGAAAGCTGCATTTGGAAGAAATTGAACCTGGTTTCTACTCAAGTATTCCTTTTTTGTCCAACTAAGTCTTAAGTTCCAATTTTATAGCCGGCAAATTCATCACCACGCCAGTAATATTTTTCTCATCGACAGGGCCCATATCAGTGGATGGAATAGGAATGATAAGGATATCATCTTTAAAGAGAACAGTTAATCTAGTTTTTGAGTTTTTTGTAAAGGCATCAGCTTGTACCTGCTAGCCAGAAAGGCCTCTCTATCGTGCACGCTTGATGTCAATATTTGACTTTTTAGACAAAACCTCACTGGTAGTGACAGAAGGAATATTACTACCAGAAAGCGCCCTCTTTTGATGAAGTATACCAGTAGATGTCATGCATGTCGCCAACCATGTTAGCATCAATTCATTCAATTACCATTGTTTCTGTTTCTAACTCACGGGTTTGTTCATTGTTGTCTGCTGAATCATTTCATGACCATTCAATGCACCACCAGTTTCAGTCTCTGACATTGTTTGTCAAGTTTCAATGTCAGTGTCGAATTAATGTTCTTTCTCTGTAAAAAAGGGTGTTACTGTCAATATTATTGGATACAGAACTTGTTTCAAATATTGCTTCTAAGTCTTCTTCTGTTTTAAAACCAGGTAAGAATACAGAATAATTTTTATTAACTACATGACTTGTTTTGTGTATTTTGAGTGTTTCTAAGGTATTAAGTAATTATACAAACTATTTATCTGGTCATATACTGTATCAAAAAGGTATCACACTAACTTGAATGGACAATAACAAAATAAATGATATTATTGAGGTTAATGGCATGTGTTTTAATAATAGAAACACAACTTTATTTTCAAATTGTGTACAGGTTGAAATATTTTTTAAGGAATACTTTGTACGTGTTATAACATGTATGAGGTACTTTCGTACATTTCATAACTTGTATTTTTGCATTGTACAAATTATAACATGTACAAAATTTTTGTACATGTTATAAACTGTATAAAATCACAACATGTACACGACAAATACACCCATGTTTTGAACTATAAACTTAACATTTTATCCTTTTTGTATTTAACAGTGACCCCAGATCAAGATACAAATAGTTAAATGATTTTGCAAATGTAAGAAACCGTCTTTCATTAATATTTGTTCGACACCACTCTTCGTAGATTTCATGAACCAGGTGAACCATTCAAGTAATTTTTCAACAAATTCCAATTTTTCTATAAGGTAATAGCCAAACTTGCTGGCCAAATAGTCTACAAGTAACCAGACATCAGCATAGACCCATGATAGCAAGAAAAAAAGCAGAAACTTTGACTCCTCCACCCGAGACTTCAACTACATCTCAATATTCTCCTCTCCCTACCTATACAACATCAACTACAACACTTCGGGATCAGGTACGGACTATTTTGTTAAGATACATTTTGGTTGGGTGGGTAGCTGATGTCCATTCATGGAAACAACTTTCAAAGTTAGGTCTGTTTGCAAGGTAATATTATTTAAAGTTAGTCTAACTCGTGACTTTGATTTAATATTGGAATTTTAAACACGACATCACCGAAAATAAAATCTTAGTAAGGATTTTAACGATATCAAAGTAACAAGTCTACACAAAACAAAACAAAACATGAATAATAAAGACTCTTTGTCAAATGTTTACACCATTTGAGAATCAAAGTTAAAAAAAAACAGATTTCTTAGAAAAAAATATACAATCTGAATAAAACTTGCGGCATAGGAGTGTATGTAGCAGAAACTGAATATTAAGTTATATTTTACAGCAAGATGACAGTAGATTAAAGAGCGACAAAAAACAAGAATTGATACAAGATCAAATAGATAAAGATGTGTCGCAATGTCAGTGTAGTAATACTTTCAATGCTCAAAGGATATCTGAGGGGAAATATAGGGTAATGTTCTAAATATAGTGTCTTTGTAGAAACTCTTTCACGGTTTAATGATGTCTGAAGTAAATATCAAGTAGGTTGTAAGTATAGTGTCAATATTGGAATCCATCCAATGCTCAAATAATGCACGAAGCAGTTGGTCCGAGAACACAATTATTTCGTAGTGCATTTCTTTTAGAACATAAATGAAAATAAAAAAAATTCCACCTGCGCTTTCTCAAAGAAACTTTTACAGTGTGTTGTACTACTTTTGGGACAAATTATATCAAAATTATGGAAAACTTTATCGGCTCTAACTCAAAATATGGACAATTTTATGTTTAGTGCGTCTTGAAATCTTTTGACAGCTTCCGAAGTGCTAATTTTCAACTTTTTTCAGCTGGACCAAATCACTACTTTCCTTTAAAATTCTGGACCCAATTTTTTTTACAGTGTAATTTCACCCCCATACCTGCAATTTGAGGCAATAAACATGGAGAAATAAATTTGGAAGGGGTATAAGAATTATAAGTCATTTTTATTCATATTTAGTTATACACTTAAATATATAAAAAAAATAGATACTGAACGCAAATACTATGTTTTCAAATGTTTACATTGCCAAAACTTGTTTCATGAAAAAAAGAGGGGGGGGGGGGGGGGCTTGTATAGTTAAAATTCTAAAGTCAGAATGTTTGCCACTAGCTGATTCTGATAACAATCTATTGATGTTGAAAAGTACTTTGACAGTACATAGTACACATGTGGTCATTTCTGGTCGGTCATCTAAAATATTGTAGTAATCAGACGATTTCCTATGTTAAGACATATAAACTAGTGTTTCATTAAATGATTTATCAAAAAGCTGTTATTTAGATAAATAATATGTAAAATAATTTTGTTGTATACTGAAACATGCACACTTTGAAAATGATTTCTCTTCATAACGGTGTCAAAAATCCAACACAAGTTTTGACATTTATAATAGTTCCAGTTTTTCAATTTGCTATTTGTCAAGCCTGCAAATAAAGTGGGCAAATCTAGACATAACAATCCTGCTATGGGAAACGGATTTATATACTTTCTTCTTGTTTCCAAATCCGATCATTTCTATTGTATATTGTAACTTGTAACTTGTGCACTTTTGAAAAATAAAATACTGTTTTGAACCTAAACTAATCCTTCTCTAGTCGTGTCACAACATTTATATTCATTCTTCAGTTATTTTCCTCTTTAAAACATCAACATTTTTGTTAAACCTTTACATTATTTTTTTAACTAACCAACGTATCTTCTACACAATTAACGCATTCAGAGAATTTTGTGAAAAACATATTTTGTTTTATTGACCCACAACTGAAAGTTGGAAGGGGGCATATTGTGTTACTCCTGGTGCATAAGCCCTGTACCCTTACATCTTTCTGTCCGTCTGTCCCATTAAGGGTATATAGCTTTTCCACATAATTTTTATAAGTTTGAATGCTAGGAAGTTTTCACTTTACTAGCTGTATGTACCTCATAGTGTGCAAGTGGTCAGGGTTTTGATTTTTTGTCGAGCCTGTGACTTTTGTCGCGGAAAGTGATAAACTGATAGTTATTCGATATCGGTGTAAGCGTAAAAGCTTTATATAATGAAGAGGTCAACTATATTTGTTGTACGGAATGATTGTAAGGTGCATATATCTGTCCGACAGGTATCATCTGACCTTGACCTTATTTGCATGGTTCATTGGTCAATGTTAAGTTTTCATGGTTAAGTTTTTTCTTAGATACATGTGCTATAAGCAGTAGGTGAACTAATTTAACGCACAGCTTGATTGTAAGGTGTGCATGTCTGGTTCATCTGACCTTGACCTTATTTTCATGATTCATTTGATAATGTTTTGTTTTTCTGTTTAAGTCTGATTCATAGAAAATATAAGCAATAGGTCAACTATAATTGGTGTATTGAATGAATGTAACCTAGGTGTACATGTATTTCAGGTTTGGTTGATCTGACCTTGACGTCGTTTTTTTTTTATTATAAATCAATGGTCAGTTAAGAAGTTGAAACATTTAAGATTGTGCACTTTTGTTATGAATATTTGGTCTTTTGGGAGATACATGTTGTTGAATTTTGTCATTTTTGGAGTTTTTACTAGCATCAGAGGTTCATTGCGTTTCTGGATAACTCCTTCAACAGTGAGCCATAGACCTATGTACTCCCATGCTCAACTTTGTGTATATAAAAATAACACGTTGCATCAGCATGGGCATCATTTGTGTTTTCCAGACACAACAGTATCTTTTAAGAAAATCCAGCATTGACTTTGTTATACAGTTACTTAAGAGTGGAGTGCAGGGATATCATTTTGTCTAGTTTTTATTTGAACTTTTCTGTATTTTGATAATGATTAGAACTATTTTTGTTCAATAAATGTTTAGATACAGTCTAGGGTTTAGGTTAACAAAAATCAAACCTTTCTCAAACCTTCATTTTCAGGAAACATTAAACAGATTCTTCATATTTAATGAGTACATGTAGAGTAATTTTTTTAATTTTCCACCCATTATTTTATAGTTATTAACAAATAAATTGGGCTTTATTTACAGTCAATTTTTTTAGTATATTCTATTGTGAAATACTGATTGATATATTGTTGTTGTTTTAACGCCACTTTTCAGCGCAACTTTTGGCATATTTCTTTTTGGCCATGATTTATTGATGGAGGAAACCACCGACTTCAGATAGGGAAACTGACATCCCTAATTAATTATGAATGGAGTCGAGAGCACCAACACGAGTGGTGTTCGAACTCAAAACCTCAGTGTTAACTGGATAGTGATTACAGTAGTAACTATTATACCAATCGGTCACCGAGGCCCCTGTTGTGAGAAAGATTTTGAATAATTTTGCCAAACCTTCTATCATGGAATTTTACAAAACTTGGATCAATGCTTCTACATAATCAAGAGATTCAACCCTGAGATTTTTTATTATTTTTTATTATTTTCTAAATACCGATAATTATATTTATAAAAAAATGTTTTCTAATAATTTTAGTTCAAGACTAAAAACAGGGTCATATTTTAATGTAGATACTCCTAATGGTGCCTTGTTACATCCCCTTTTCAAAACCCTTAATAATTTAGTAATTCATTTCTGTAAAAATCCTTTCAAATATATATACAAAGAACTCTTTTTTAAATATTTATATCATATACACATATGTTGTATTCCTGGAACAGATTTCACTCTATAAGGTCCTATACAATAGTGTATGACAAATTCTGAAATAAACACTAATATATTGTTTCTGATTTAATCTATTTGTCTCTATGATCAGTGGTCTGATTAAGATGGTCAAAGATAAAAGTTTCATACCCATTCATCTGACATTTTAATCTCCACCAGGAGGGAGTCTGAGGTTGTAATATGTTGAATGGGTTAATTAACATCAATAAAGTCTGCAATTTGATATCTCCTAAATTTAAGAATGAAATTTGGCTTTTGTCCTATAACTGAAAGGACAATATAAGGTAAGTGCTTGATTTGAGACAAATATTCCTACTTCAAACACAAAATTATACATTTTGTCTTTAGACAGTTTTTAATGAATACCAGAATAAATAAAGAATATATCGTTGAAAAGCTATGCATTGCACATTTATCGCAAATATATCTAAATTCTAAAGTAACTGCAATTGTTAGAAAAGAGTTATATCCTCTTCTACATGATATAAGTTTGTTCAAATTTTAAGCATAATATAAATATATAATATCTATATTTTCAGTACAGAGAGAAACAGAACTTACGATTAGTACATTTTTTTTTATATTTTTCAGTTTGGAGAGGAACAGAATATAAGATTAGTCCGATTTCTGGATAGTACTGTGAATGTACTAGTAAGAGGTGAATGGCTCCCTCTCAATGAATTCTTAAAAGAAAATGACCCTTGCAGATGTAAGACATATTCCTTTCAATTTGTCATTTTTCTGATAAGCAGTTTCAATCATTAATGTGAAATGTGAAATATAATCATGAACATTTTAAATACCAATCTTAATCATACATTTTCATTCAAAGGAGAAGATATCGTGAATCGGCTCACTATTATAATGAACACTGTTTATGGAATTTATGTTTTTTAACTTCCATAGCTATCGAACTTATGTAAACACCAGTTAGGTCCGAGTACCCAATTTTTTTAACAATCACAAAGACACGTGTTTGTTTGCCAAGTAACCCAAAAGCAATACCCTAATATCAGGAGGTATAAATACGGGCAGATGCTCACTCGAAGCAAATATTTTCAGATCTTATCAAAAATGTATTGTGTTTCAACCTTGCAAAATGACTTGAAGTTATTTTTTTCTTGAAAATACTATCGTTAAAATACTCGTATGTTTTGTTTAACTTATTTTTAAAAACAAACCAAGCCCGATTGATTTAGTTAATATGATCAAATGGTTTAGGAAAACACAATAATTGACAGAAGATATAATTATATAGTACTTGTAACCTTATGCGTTACTGTTTGAAGTGATTTTGACTGATCGGTGAATGATCAGTGACGGATGTTTGACTGATCGATGACTGATCGGTGATCGATGACCCTTAAAATTTGTCAGATACGTCAAATCAGTTATGCCAGAGTTACCAGGGCAACGTATAGCGGTCGATCAGTACATTATTTACATACTTCCTCCATCTTGGATTGTAAAAATCAGAGAATCAAAGGTCCAGATTTTCAATCAAGTTAGCAAAATTTGATGCAGGAATGCAGATGTTTAATGTACATTTTCATTTAAAAGTACCAATTTATAAGAATATAACTTCTAAATATTGATATTTTTGCAAATGTTAATTATTTTTGGTTGTTTTTATTTTTTTTTAAAATTGACATTTTAAGGGGAGGTAACTCTAAAAAAGGCATTTTCTGAAGGATTCTGTATGGAATTTTCCTATTTTGTATTTTAACCGGAAAAAACGTACGGTGACCCTATCTTTTCTTTTGATATTCTCAAAGCAGTGTCTGAAAGCTATTTTTTCTTTAAGTATTTAACAATTCTATCATTTTGTTTAGTTTCTAATCACAAAATGGTGTTTTTTCCTGTATAATCCATACAAAATGTGTCATTTTGTCCCGTCCTGTAGCTTGAGAAAATGCGCGGTGACCTATCATTTTTATTATATTTTTCAACATGTATCAATAGATACAACGTTTTGGCAAAGTATGAACAAATTCTATCATTTTTATTTTAGACTCCCATACCACCTTAAGTATAAAATTGCTATAAATAAAAGTCCAATAAGTTTCGACAGTTTTCCAATTTTACCCTGTGAGTGATCCATATACAGGATAAAGAATCCCAACAAAAACAATCAAGATCCACCTTCAAAAGAAATATTTCCAGACAACGAAATATATTCAGATATGAAATTTTCAACCTCTGACATTGATGCCCACATGGGATATGGAAAAACATTTTTTAGCAAAAACAATAGAAACCCTCAGACTATAGACCAGGTTGTATTTGAAAAGAATTAGAACGCCAATATCAAAAACAAAAGCATTTAAACTAAAAAAACATAACAAGTAGTTATCAATTAATATTAGTATATTACAATTATATATTGACATACTAACTATTGTCGGGTTTTTTTTTTGTGCTTCTGTAATGGTAACAACATGTTTGTGCGGACCTTTAATAAAATCAAAGAGTGGTCAGTAACAATTAGCTTTCCTCTTGTATATGTTATTTTGGCAACGAGCATCACTGAAGAGACATGTATTGTCGAAATGCGCATCTGGTGCAAGAAAATTGGTACCGTTAATTTTATTATTGCTATCATCTGGACCTATTTAAAAATTTTAATCAGAATCATTCGTGCGTGAAATATAGGTGGAGGCGACCGTCTTTTTTTCAAGGTCCTTTTACGTGTGATATAAAACATATCATTCTTCTATGACTTATTGTTGATAAGATTTCGTATTTTAATTCAAAACTTGTCCAGAATTAATTTAGGTCAAGATGATTCTTTTTTCATTGACAATCGTTACTATCCAATAATTGTAAATCATTCTCTTTTTACTCACAATTTGTTTCAATCTTAATCTAAATGCAAAACTTAGATGCATGACTTTTTGTATTTATTGTTAGTGGCTGTAAACTAGCTGCCAATTACTGAGAGTACTTTCCAATCAGTACTAAGTGTCATTTTGTTGTTAGGATATACATGTACCCGGCCACGTCCACTCTGTTTTTTGTTAGATGTATTGATATTTGTATCCATCTGATGAGTTAAGCCCTTTTCAACTGAATTTCATAGTTACGGATCGTTCTTATGTTGTTCTGTTACACCACTGTTTCAGGTTAGACGGACGGTTGGGATCACGCTAACATGTTTAAACCCGCCACATTATGTATAAAATTGAGAATAGAAATGGGGAATGCGTCAAAGAGACAACAACCCGACAATAGTGCAGACAACAGCAGTAGGTCACTAACAAGTCTTCAATGCAACGAGAAATTCCCTCACCTGGAGGCGTCCTTCGGCTGGCCCCTAAACAAATATATACTAGTACAGTAATACGGAACGCCATACTAAATTCCAAATTTTACACAAGAAACTAAAGGTTAAAATAATACAAGACTAACAAAGGCCAGATGCTCCTGACGGGGTTAAACATGTTTGTGCGATTTCAACCCTCCCCCTATACATCTAGCCAATGCAGAAAAGTAAACGCATAACAATACGCAAGTTAAAATTCAGTTCAAGAGAAGTCCGAGTCTGATGTCGGAAGATATAACCAAAATGACAATAATACATAAATAACTTCAGACTACTAGCAGTTTAGTGATATGCCAGCTCCAGACTTCAATTAAACTGATTGAAAAATTATGTCTTCATCATATGAATATCAGGCACAATCCTCCCCGTGAGGGTTTAAGTATCATACCATCATAACATATATGAGAAGAACATAACCCGTGTCATGCCAACAACTGGTTTATTAATAATAAATGTAATTAGTTCCGATGTAAGGACCCTATAAGTGAATCAATATTAACGCCAAAATATGCAATCTATAATGACCTGACAACAGTATCGTAACTATATCCCTTCTTTATAAGTCTATGTAAAGGTTTTGTTAGCTTCTGAGGTGAATACGGACATTTTTGTGCTTTATATAGAATATTTCCACAACAAATTGGAGGTGAAATACCTGAACGTATAAGAAGTCTGCATGTTGAGCTATATTTACGAATGATGTCCTTATACTGATGATAAAATTTAGTAAATGTTTTGACTAGCTTGTGATATCGAAAACCCGGGTGTAATAATTTTTCAGTAATTCAAAACTTTCTCTCGTTGAAATCTAGAACATTGTTACATACTGGCATGTATGTATCTATTCCAAGTCAGGACCTTGTTATTCAGTGATTGTCGTTTGTTGATGTGTTACATATTTGTTTCTTGTTCATTTGCTGGTTTATAAACTAGGCCGTCAGTTTTCTCATTTTAAATGTTCCACGTTTGTCATTTCAGTGCCTTCTATAGCTGACTATGCTGTGTGGGTTTTGCTCGTTGTTGAAGGCAGTACTGTGACCCTTAGTTGGGAGTTTCTGTGTCATTCTGTCTCTTTTTAAGAATTGTTTCATTTGCAAGCATACCACATATGTTTATTATTACCGTGCACAACAGACTGACGAACAAACGTGGTAAACGTTTTATCCAATTACACAAACTCCGTTTTTTGAAGAGATGATGACTATCAACATAATCAATGAAAATGTTGAACTGGGTCTAGACAGAATATTTTTTTCTTCTGAAAGTATATATCTTTATATCAGGCTGCTTATTATACTTAGAAGACAAACTGCTTGACGTGCTAAAAAGCTTGTAAAAAAATGGAATAATTTCAATCAATAAGAGTTTTATTTATTGTATATTGCCTTAATGATAATATCATTTTAACAACTGTTTCAATTTTTATGCGGGGCATTATCAATTAAGACTGTATGCGGTAATTTCCGATAAAAAAAATCCGAAAATTACTGATTCTGAACCACCACCATCACATACTAGTACATCAATCATCATCATCACCATCATCTCTATCAACAAAAATTGTATAATGTTGTGATCACTGCATATAATGTTTTGACCAGTACATATAATATTGTGATCACTGCATTTATTGTTGTTAGCACTGCATATATTGTTGTGACCACTGCAAATAATGATGATTTTCAACATAAGGCAGTCGTGGCGTTCCATAAAACAAACATACATACTAGGCATACATGTCAAAATTGAAGTGACTATTCATTTGTAACTTGCAGTTAGTCTCAAACAAACCATCTTATTTAGAAACTTGACGATTTGTACAGATACAGCATATTGTAAAATTGAAAATGGAAATGGGGAATGTGTCAAAGAGACAACAACCCGACCAAATAAAAAACAACAGCAGAGGGTCACCAACAGGTCTTCAATGTAGCGAGAAATTCCCGCACCCGGAGGCGTCCTTCAGCTGGCCCCTAAACAAATATATACTAGTCCAGTGATAATGAACGCCATACTAATTTCCAAATTGTACACAAGAAACTAAAATTAAAATAATACAAGACTAACAAAGGCCAGAGGCTCCTGACTTGGGACAGGCGCAAAAATGCGGCGGGGTTAAACATGTTTGTGAGATCTCAACCCTCCCCCTATACCTCTAACCAATGTAGTAAAGTAAACGCATAACAATACGCACATTAAAATTCAGTTCAAGAGAAATCCGAGTCTGATGTCAGAAGATGTAACCAAAGAAAATAAACAAAATGACAATAATACATATGTGTATCTACTAATTCGATTATGTAATAAAATCCGTGGATGGAAATTTCTCTTTTTCTAGAACTTACAGATATTAAGATGTAAGTTTTTTTTTGTAAAGGCTTATAATGGTTGAATTTAGACTACTTCGGAGAGGGGGCAAGAAACGTCTGCTATCATACCTTCTCTTTTTAATTATACGTATCGCCAAGTATTGCTTTATATTAAATTATAACAAATAGCTTTGACACAATTTATACAATAAACATCGTACACACATTAATGGAATGTTTATTTATTTCAATTTGTGAAACATCATTGTTGAGATACATATTATGTAAAAACATACTGCATGTGATGTCAACTGAAAGCTGTATGTTTGCTTTGTTTTCGAACCTATAAAAAAATTCATTTGTTATAGAGTATATATTTTATGATAATTCTCGATTCCCTGTAAATTGACACACTGAACTGATGGTGATTCTCAATTTATGCTTTTAGTACATCGGGATTTACTTCCATTTGCTGGTACGTCTGACGATTTCCACAAATTACTATCCACAGGAACATACCAATCGTATGAAAATAGAGTTTTTCTTTGTGGAAGTTGTGCATGTGGCAAATCTACCCTTGCAAGTGTTCTCATTGGAAGTTCAATACCGCTCACATGGAAATCAACAGATGGTTTGGTCATACACTTTGGACGTAACGGCATCAACTTGGAAACTTATGAGATGGTTCCCTTAAAAGAAGGTAACATCAATTACAAATTTTCGAGGTCGATTTGTTTAATACATATAATATATTCATATTGAAAATGCATTGCGAGTTGCAGAATAAAAAGAAAGAGTCGTTAAGATAGTTTTGCATCACTTGAGTGATATTACTGTCGTCGAGATGTAAATCTGGTGATGCAAACTAGCTACAGTTCATGTTGATAATACCATTTTGTCGATATTACTACTTATTGAATGAAAGTCTACCTAGGTATCACCAGTCTAGTTGCCAATATTGAATTGGCTAACAAGTTGAACGATGTTATTTATAGTTTATATATTACTCAGTCTTCTGTTATTGTGTTTTGTTAATTCTGCATTATTTGTTTTTTGTGGGTTTTTTTCTTTCTTTGCCTTCACGTTGTCAGTTTGAGAGCCATGGCGTTGTCAGTTTGTTTTACATTTATGAGTTTGACTGTCCCTTTGGTATCTTTCGTCCCTCTTTTAAGTATCTTTCGCATTTCATTTCTAATCATTTTGCTCATATACTTCATACTTTATTTGGATTTTCTAACATTTTCTTTTATTCGAGCTTCACTTATGAGTCCTTTGTTGGCGAAAAGCTTATCTGGCGTAAATTTAAATTTTAAATCCTGGTATCATCTATGATGAGTTAATTTAGAACGATTATAGTCTGATTCCCATGCTTTTTTAGTAAAATGATATTTCTGTTTTGCAGAAGATGCAGCTCACAATTTGATGACAAAGTTAATCATTGGAAATCCAAATCGAGAGATCATTGCAGGTGAAAGCACTGATACAAAACAGGAGCTGTGCATTGCTACCTCCTCGACGTGTCATCCAGTATCACATCTACAGGTTACTAAGGAAAATACTAGTTTCAGCTCAGATGATTTAGAGGTTTGCATAAGCCAAGTTAAACGCTTACAGGGAGAAAATATCACTATATCTGAAATGAAAAAGGTTCAATCAATACATCTGCCTCAGTTGAAAAAGATTGAATCATATGCAGTGCATGACGATATTTTGAAAGAGATTAAGAGTGGTCAATACAAAATCAAAATCGCACCTTCAGATTTAGTTGACTTTGGCGGCCAAAGATCATATGACATGACCCATCAGTTATTTGTTCAGCACGGTGGAACATTTGTGGTTATGTTTGATGGCAGTAAGGATTTTCAAGAACCGCTAAAAGAATACCCTACCGGAGACATATCAAACGAATGTAAGTATATTACTATGAAAATGTCGAATATCTCTATTTTACTTTTTTTTAACGTGTGTCTACTTTTTTGCTCAACCATTCAGTATATTGTAGTAAATGAACTATTTTCAAGACGTTTTAGCCACTGAACGTCTTCAGAGTTTCTGCTATTTTTCATTACTGCTTTACATGTTATACGTTTAGATCATTGATAATGGTATGACGTCTTACGAAATTATGTCACATAAATAATTAGTTTTGTTGATAGAAATATTTCTGATCAGTTTATCGCCTGTTACTTAAAGGAACTCTTACAGTGTCCTGTAAACCATTCTATGTTGTTTTGATGTATTGGATTAGATACAACCTAGTTAGAAAATATGTAAAACGAATAAGAAAATGAATGTATAAAATAGGTATGTTATTTTGTAACCTCCAAAACAGCTATTCGCCGCGGTTGACAATGCTTTCTCGCGATACAAATTTGCTCTATCACCCTCTCATATATGTGTTATTTATATATAAACATATACCTCTAGAATAAAGCATAGTTTGAGTGTCGATATCATTTCAGTAATTAATAATAAAAAACTGCCTTCAACTTAATGACGAAAATGGTTTAATTACCGACAAAAAAATCGTACCACGTTTAATATCAACCAACTATATGCAAAACGAAACTTATTTAGTAACAGGCTAAATCAAAGAATTTATTAAAATATTGATTGTGGTTGTTTTGCTGTAATATTGACGTACACGGTATAATGTCCCTGAAATTAACTTGATGTGATCCTTTTTTAAAATTAGAGTTGATATTTTCATAAATCACAACATACAGGTATTTTTTACATCAGCCTTCGTTTCCATAAGTAGCATACATGTTATTGTCATAGTATGTAAATTGACAATTTGTAGTTTACGAAAATGAAAGATTGTTAGAAATACAATTCTATAAAGTTGAGTATAGCAATTGTGAATATGTCAAAAAGGAACCAACCCGACCAAAGAACAGATACCAACGGAAGGCCACTTAATACAATTGTGTACAATTTTCGTGACAATGGACGTCATACTAACAAAACTGAAACTTTAAATGAACTAAAATTAAAAACATACTACACTAGCAAAGAGCAGAGGCTCTTGACTTTGAACAGGCGTAAAAATGCGGCGGCTTTAATTATGTGTTGTGATATCCCAACACTACATCTATACATATAGCCAATGTTGAATAAAGTAAAACATGGAAATGAACAAAGTTTAAAAGTCAATTTAAACGAAGTCTTAGTACGTTGTCAGAATGGGTAATAATAGAAAATAAACGAAGCAGAATGATAATGTCACATTAATTAACAAAGGACCTTATCGTGTCTAATCATGTTGTACACTACTACATATACGACAGAGCATTACATTATACATTCTAAACTATATTGTTTAGGTTTCTCTAAATAAAACAAACGAGCTTTTGTTAGGACTAATATCTACACAATATCATACAGAACCTGTATTACTCAATATAATAGATCCGCTTTACCAATACTTTTTTAGATAAGTATATGTTTAGATAATTAAATGTTGTTTATAGCATGCTATTGAATTTAATGTTGACATAGAATTAAAGCAAGTAAATCTCTCTTTGTTTTGACATTTATCTACCTTGAGTAAAATATTATCACTGTTGACATACACGCATTGCATAGTCTATAGTGTAATTCATTCGATAATTCAAAGTGTTCTATTATGACTACCCTGGTAGACTTGCAATCGATAATCGTAACTTGATGAAAGCGACGTACCGTTATGCTTGTATTTGTTTTACGTACAGTTTTCAAGTGAGTAAATAGTAAGATTACATATAAATATATGAGTGCATCAAATGCTAGTTGCACTGGGTATAAAGTTTAGATAAATAGGGAAACACGTTTATAATTGTAGTAATCATATTTCGTTTTAGCTATTGTGAAACATTGGGTCGATTCAATACTAACCTACTGTGTGGATGATGATGATGTCATGCCAAAGATTTTGTTTGCTGCAACACATAGTGACCGTCTATCGGATGTAAGCATTATTCATATACTTGTAGTATCACTTAATTGAAATAAAAGACACATGTTTTAAATATAAAAGATAATAAATACATTCGTACACAAAGCATAATTACCATTATTGCGTTTCTTAAAATAAGGTTTGAAACAAAATAAAAGGCATAGCGTACCTTAGTTTTAAAATTAGGGACACACTATTTGTTTACACTGTTCATCCTATTTGCCTCAAAAAGCAGACAATTATACATACATGTACATATGTTGAATCGACCTGTAGCTTTGATTGTCGTACATAGAAATGTTATATTGCTTTCTGTCATACATGAGCTCTTAATGATTAAAGAAGTAGTCATGTATTGCGTGTGTGTGTGTGTTTGCTAAAAAAACGATATTTTCGTTTTTTATTCATTTTAAATAACCAGAGTCAAACTTAAATGAGTTATGTTTCTAAAATTCTCAAAATATGGTAACCGTTAAAAATATCACGTTAAATAACTATTTTACGATATGCTGCTGCGAACATATCGCGTGTATTTTATTATAATATAGTAGTATCATCTACTTTTAATATATCGATAACACTTACTATGGTACGAATACAAGACTTGTTCTGCAGTTGATCCAAGTATAATTGATAAAATATTACACTAGACAAGCAATACTATATGGTATTATTTTCAATAAATGAATTATCACATATATATCATCAGGCAAAATATATAAAGATCACCATCAGCAATGTGTAAAACCAAAACACAAATCTGGCCATCAAATGCTCTGCAATGACAAAATGTAAAAGGCTCAACATAAAAAAAAACGAATGGCGAGATGTATCAACAAAGCAATAAACTATTACGAGAGCCAGTGCAGTTGGTCGAGGACAATTTAATAGGTTAATACAAAATTAGTCATGGTACTCATTTTTGAAGGCATATATTTGTTCATTTCTGTTCCATTTGCTCTCTTTTTTTTTATAAACGTAATGGTATATATAGGTTGTCAAGGTTTTACTCATTGATATCGTAAAATATCAGACGCAAATCACTATGAACACTTGTATTGCCAGTGCGCGTAGCGAGCGAGCTAAAATCAGATTTTGTTGATAGAAATAGTGGCTGATATTTGAATGTATCCCAATAATCTTTATAATTTTATGTATACATTAGTCAATCAAATTGGCGGCTAAATTCAAAATGGCACGGTCAAAAATGTCAGAGTTTGACAAAATTGATTTATATGTTAACGGCAATAAGTGAAATGATTCATTAAACTCCTAGTCAATAAGCTAACGCCTAGGCGGTAATTATGTTGCATAATGATGCTATGCATTAGTTTTAAATCCTTGAATTTAAGCTTAAATCTTGAAAATTGTGTGCAGGCATTAAGCTGCATGCCTAAAATATAAATGGGAGTTAATAAAAGACATCTATTCCCTTAAATCAAAATATATTAATTTTACAATAACTGAAATTATGTTCGGCAAAAAGTTGTGTACACCATCCAAGGACTATAATGACTAGGTGTAAGCTTATTGTCCAGGATTTAAACGTAATGCCTTATATCACTTATTGCAGCTAACATATACATGATATCTATGCAGTATCTATATGGTTTAGAAAGTTTTTGAAGCTCAGCATTAAATGTATAAACCTGTATTTCACTAGGAGGCTAAATATGTTACAATGATACGATATTTGTTGAACATATTCCGCTGTAACTTTGTTAAATCAAAGTAAAACAAAGGCTGTGCTTTTGTCAATTTTGAATCGGAATTTGAACGATACTGAATGTTTGATCCAAACTGAATCATACTGAGCAACATAAATAAATAATTAGGGTACAGAGGATTTTTATATTTGGTTTCTTGTGAAGAAAAAAATCACTATTCTTTCAACTTTTACTGTAAAAAGTTTCGTGCTTAGAGTGGTCAATTATACAAATATCTTGAACTTAGGCATTTGCTTTTTGGTGGTCATTTTTAATTTAGCGGTCATTATTGAACTTATGACTCTATATTAGCATCATAACTGTCACTCTGCAAAGTTTCGTACTGTTGTTATAAAGGATCCAATCAAACCAATATATATTACTTAGCCTCTTGACTATAATCGACCATTTTTAATTTGAAATTGAATGTTTGTAAATATTCAGCAAATCTTCAATGATTATAATGATCATAATAAAAACTGGAAAAAGTTACATGCTTTTACCTGAAAGGGAGCAATCATACATTATATAGGAATTATACTTTAGACTAGTACCGGCTATTTTAAAAGTGGCAGCCATGATGGATTATTTTTTAAGTTGGCTCCATACTTAACATGTTTATTAGTATCACAACTAACGCTATTAAATGTGTCATGCAATTACCACAAATTGATCAATCATATTGATGTATAACACTTCACTATTGTACTATTGGCGGCCATTTTGATTTTGCATCAATTATGATTTGTTTTTGTAGATGGCTTCATATCTAACAAATAATATAAGAAATAAAACTAACACTGTGCAAAGTTTCATGCTTTTTTCATTAAGAGATCGATCATACCAAAATAATTGACTTAGACTCTTGACTTTTGGCACCCATTTTGAATTTGGCGGATAAGTCGTGCCAATATATTGGAGTCAGACGCTGGACTAATATCAAAACCAGAGACGTAGTGAAATCCTTTATGAACCAGATTAGAATTCCGCCAATACAAACAAAGTTAACGCTATTGTAAAGCAACATCAAATATATGTAGTATAAAGAATTCGAAAAAACGTCTGAAAAAAAGCAAGTTGTGCAATGCCAATATATAGGTATCAAAAGTATATTGTAATTTTTTTTATCGTTCCTTCTTTTTCTATCACTTTCTAACCAGGATATGCAAAAGGAGATGAACATGAAATTTGTAAAGAAAATCAGTGAAATGTTTGGTTCTCATGAAATGAAGGAGCACATTGTTTTCGAACCAGTTTTCTTCATAAATGGTACAAACAAAGATGACAATGACATTCAGAATTTAACAAAACAACTTGTCACTATTGCCAAGAACCAGCCATCTTGGGGACTTCGGAGACCGCTGATTTGGGTTCCCCTAGAGCTTCTGATAGATAAAATGATCAAAGATAACGTCCATATAATACCAAAGACACAGTTAGCTGAAGCAAACGTAATGAATAAAGATCTAGCCCTTTCAGAGAGACAACTGGACGATTTTCTATTAGCACAGCATTCTTTAGGCAAACTAATGTACTTTAATCAACCTGATCTTAACAATTTTGTAATTCTTTATCCTCCTGCATTGGTCAACATCCTTCGATCGTTCATCACAGATGAAATATTTTGGCCCGAGAATGAGGCCCTCAAAAGTATTCTAAGAAGAATGAGAGGAACTGGAAAATTATATAAAAACGATCTTCTCACACTATGGCAACAGGAACAATTCGTTGATCTTATCCAAGGTGATGACTCCAAAGAGTTCATCATCCAGGTTTTAGTTCATCTCGATGTTTTAGTTCTGCCAAAACAATACAACGAAAAGAGTGACACGCATTTTGATTATTTCCTAGTTCCTTGTACAGTCAAACACAGAATGCCCATGTCATTTCTAAATGACAAATCATTTGCAAACAGGACAATTGCGTTGGTTTATCAAATACAGAAGTCATCAATACCATCAGCATTGTCTTTTAAACTTATTGGTGCAGTAAGTGGTATTTGGCCTATCAAAGAGGTGGAGGGACGTCCATTATTATATCATTCCGCAGCCGTACTAAGTGTTGACAGCAACACCGAGTTTAGGATAATCGTAGAAGAAACGAGAGTCGTCGTATATCTTACAAACATGTCTTCAAGCTCTTGCATCTCCCCAGATATTGCAGCCAGCATTCAAGAATGCTTGACCGTGACTTTACAAGCTGTTTTGAAATTTTATCGTATCAGCATTGGAAAGAACCAGAAACAAGTTAATGTGACACATCTATTTAACATTGGAGTCGGAGAGGTCTGTGGCAGATCTCCATGTGTGGTATCCATTTCAAAGGCGAAACAAACCTCCTACTGGGTGTGTGAGAATGGAAATAAACACTCCTCCAGAAGACCTTTACTGTGGTTTTTTAACAAGGTATATAATACTAAGAAGCCATTTAAATTGATAAAAGATGTTTTCTATTAAATTTGTTTGTAGCATCACAAATTTTCTTTCGCATAGCATTAAATATTTTATATATGTTATTTTTGACCCCTTTAAAAAAATATCTACGTTCAGTGTGCTTTGACATCGTACCAAATCTCTATTAATGATGATTATCATATAGAAAAAACCGTGCAGCATACTTTTAATATGATTCTTATGTTAGAGTATGTTATGTTTAGTAGAATTAAAATTCACAATGTTTTATTACAAAATAAACGTTTTATTTCAGAAACAGGAAGAATGCCCATCACAATGTCAAGGTAGACTAATTTAGTTTATCATATACAATACAACATTATAATATTTCTGATGTGTACAATTTAAAAGAGGGACGAAAGATACCAAAGGGACAGTCAAACTCATAATCTATAAAAAAAAAAAAGAAGATGTGGTATGATTGCCAATGAGACAACTGTCCACAAGAGACCAAAATGACATAGACATTAACAACTATAGGTCACCGTACGGCATTCAACAACGAGCAAAGCCCTCACCGCATAGTCAGCTATAAGAGGACCCGATAAGACAATGTAAAACAATTCAAAAGGCCTTATTTATATAAAAAAATAATGAACGAAAAACAAATATGTTACACATAAACAAACGACAACCACTGAATTACAGGCTCCTGACTTGGGACAGGCACTTACTTAAATAATGTGTCGGGGTTAAACATGTTAGCGGGATCCCAACCCTCCCCTAACCTGAGACAGTGATATAACAGTACAACATAACTATAAAAATCAGTTGAGCAAAAAAACATGTGGACGCGGCCGGGTACTTGTACATCTCGACAAAAAAACTCATGAATCGAAAATAAACCGACAACACCAAGGCTAAAAATGAAAAAGACAAATTAACAAACAATAGTACACGCAACATTGAAAACTAAAGAATACGCAACACGAACCCCATTTAAAAACTAGCGGTGATAGCAGGTGCTCCGGAAGGGTAATCAGATCCTGCGCAACATTGAAGATACCCATTTATGGCAAATTCTTCTATTTTTTTAAAGATGAATCCGATATCAATAAATCGAGGTACAAAACACTACTAGTTAAAAACAAACGCCAGTTTTAATCACAGAAAACAAAACAAAAACGCACAAAAGAAGAAAAGTGAAACATTTAACACAAACACAAGTGTGACTTATTATTTTCAGATATATCAAAAAATCATGCTTCTATTTTATCAGCCTTCTATCGTTGTTTTGGTGGATATAAAAAAGAAGAATATAATAGTGGCGTCTAATAAATGATTTGTCGGATAATAAGATAAGACAAATGACTCAATCAAAATTCGCAAAACTGGAAACACAAATTTGAGAAATATATTTATTAAAAGCAAATGTAGATAATGAATACGAAGCCTATTAGATTATACGCTATTGCAAATTCCCACACGACAAGACAGTCTTATTCGGTAATAAGTCACACTCATTTATTACCAGACAAACGACAATATAAGACCTAGCAAAAATGTCGTTACTTACTTTATTAGGTTGGCTACCACCATTGCTTTCCCTAAGTCTTTGTGAAACTGGCACTTTTCTAAAAAAATGTGCAGAATTTATCTTTGTTTCAAATAAAGAAACACTTTGTATTTGTCAGGTTTTTTCCTGTACTATAAACAACATTGCACATTACATTTAACAACATGTTTAAGGGCAAATAATAAAATAAACACAATTAATAATTCAAATGTCCCCCTTTATTTAACCTGTGTTCAAGCTGAAGTAACCTCAAGTTTCCAAAATATTCTATAGAAAAACTAAATGCAACAAAATGGTGCCCTGAAACTTCCAATTTGAAGATATGTGTGTCTATGACCCAGAACATTTTTACTGTAGTTACATTTAGAATTTAAATCCCGTCAAATTTAAGGTCATACTTTTTTCGTCATTTTTCGTAACCAACCAGATGTGACATACTAAACACATATAACATTAGAAATACTCAAATATTATAAAATATATGTTATACATATGCTAATCGATGTTTTCCCTTACACAGACTAGAGTAGATTAATGCAGATATTTATGCTTGACAGGGTTGCAGCTATTTTAAAGGATGTGGCATTTAAGTATAGCGAGGATTTATCACATAAGGAATGAAACATAATTTGATATTTCTCAAATCTTTTTACGACTGTTCTTAACTTAACGAAACAAGTGTCTAGTCTCATGTTTAATCTTATAAATTTATTCAGGTCTTGAAACAACTGCCCTGGAAATGTCACCAAGCGAACAACATCTCTCTAGACTTGCCTGTCACCTAGATATCAATAGTTGTAGAGAGCTGATGATTCATCTTGGATTAAAGCCTAATGAATGGAGTGATATTGATTACAGTTACACACGAATGCCTATTGTCACCAAAATCATGGCACTGAATTTCTGGAAAACCAAAACCATACGGGGTAAACCAACAAAATCATTCAACGACTTGCTGAATGCACTTAATGCAGTGGGTGATAACAAACATTTGCTTTGCAAGGTTTGGACACGTTTTTTTCTTTTTCTTGAAAAAGTTCAAATAGTGTTAATCATATTTTGTGTGATAGTTAAAACTTGTTTCGTAAATTGCAAGTTATTTCCAAAAGTAATATGCACCAATCATATAATCGATGTATTTTTGGTAAATGAACATTAAAAGGAACATTTTCAACGTCGGGATTGGATAAAATATTTGATTTCGCCTCTTCGAGTCGATATCCGTTTTGATAAGGCGTATATTTTTTTCCAAAATAGTACATGTTAAATTAAACCTCATTATTAACGTTGTGGATGATTATTATTGTATAACTTATAATCTATGTTTTAT
Organism: Mytilus galloprovincialis; assembly: GCF_965363235.1. Classification (NCBI taxonomy): domain Eukaryota; kingdom Metazoa; phylum Mollusca; class Bivalvia; order Mytilida; family Mytilidae; genus Mytilus; species Mytilus galloprovincialis. The sequence goes on from NC_134851.1 coordinate 4,050,162, forward strand.
TCTTACATTATCGAGAACTTTCTAAGATCGAAACTATCTTTTGGATTCTAAATATTGTACTTAGAGGAACGTTAAAAAAATGTCCTCTAATGGGACCAACACCAAAATAGTAAGAAGTTAACAAAAAAGAAATAGAAACGAAGCAATGGATTTGAATTATTCAATCATAGACACATGTCTCGCAATTGCATATAGCACTAAATAAAAATGATTAAACAATTTATATGACACAAAATTTGAATAACACAATATCTGTTTTGCCACTTGAGGAGACAATCCGTCTTAACACATAGAGGAATTAACCAAATGAAAATTAAATGAGATTAAAGGTAATTTATATTCAAACAAAATTTGCATTTCGATAACTAACTAAAGGTTTTCCTTCTGGTACTCGATATCGAATTACTTTTAGTTAAAATATAGATTTAACGTTCCATAAGAAGTGGTGACCGAATAACAAAATGTGCTGATGTAAAGCTAAATTAAGTCGACAATAAATCAGAGCTTTGAATTGAGTAAATATATATACATTCCTGCAATCATGTAATAAACCAAGTCCAGTATATAACAGATATTTCCCAATCTTTTGAAGAGTTGGAGCTTTTGTCGTTTTTGAATTTGAATTTGAGTATATTTGTTTTAGTTAAATAAAAAAGTAATGTCCGGTGGTCAGTAATCGAGTAATGGACATTGTACATCTTTTGTCATACGAAACTAAGATGTTGCACACTTAGAAGTTGAGCTATTGTCATTTACAACAGTAATGCATTTTTTTTCTTTAAGAGATAGCAAGATAATGTTGTACACAAGATGCGATATTTGTCTATCAAAAGCACACAGTAACATTCAGATCAAAAACGTTAAAAGGGTAATATAATTAATCTATACCAAACTGCAATTAAAGTATCGAAATGCAATTAGATCTCAAGATATTCCTCAAGTTCACATATTGTTGCATGTGGTAATCCTGTAAAGTGTACATAAAATATTAATTATCATACGACCAATGTGAATGTAAAACACGTTTCTTTATCGATTAATTTCCTTTCAGGTATTTAGAGAAGACACAGATTTGTTAGGTAAGATTAGTCATTGTTAACACTTTCCTGCAACAACGTTATTTTGAAATTGCTACTACTTTTAAAAACAAAGCAATACCGTCTCCACATCTGTTATTTTTATACTTTGTTGGTAACAAATCTATACTGAAACAACAAAACAAGACAAAAGGTTTAATGTACTTAGAACATCGCTTTTTAGCGGTCGTCAATAAAATTCCCAAATCAAAAAGACATTATTTTTTTTTCTCAGAATTTCATATAGTCTTCCATGTATTCAAGTTAATTGATTGTAATTCAAGATGTTTTTCAATGTTATAGTATTTCAAGAACGTAAGCTTCACTCGAGAATATGAAGGAGTAGCAAAGTCGAAAAAAATGTCCTACACATTACGTTGTCTGATTCAAAACAAACTTTAACCATTACATTGGTACGAGTTCTTAGCTAATTATCCTAAAACTTAATAGAAATATTACGAAAAATAATGTAACAACAAATAAAAGTGTTAAGTTTGAGTCCAACAGGAAATGATAACAATTGGTAAAGTATGTATCAAAATATATTCTATTATTTCTTTTTATCTGTTTTATAATAGTTTTGGCTAGTTCAATATGCATTCATTGTTCATCTCAATCTTTTCTTTAAGTGCTTGACTGGCAGGTAAAAAATACAGATAGTGATACCCAAGAACCTTGTTTAAACGTTTCAAGGTGTCTATGAGTGGATCGTGGGATTCCACATTTCAATCCCTATCCCACCGTCTTGTTTTGCAAGTGACACTTCATTTCGGTGTTACTATTGATATGGTTAAAATTCTTTTCGAATTCCTTTTTTTCTTACTAATGGCGATACAAGGAGGTTTTATCATCATATGGTTAAACTTTAAAATCCACGTTTTTATCACAGAAAGTTTGTTGACAACATACATTATGTAGTTCTTGGGGTACCATTTGTCCACACAGACACAACTTAATCGAGTACAAGAAATATCATTAACGGTAACAATTGTCTTGCACCAGATGCGCATTTCGACAACACATGTCTCTTCAGTGATGCTCGTGGCCAAAATATTTGAAATCCAAAGCTTATAAAAAAGATGAAGAGCTATAATGCAAGAGGTAAAAAAAGTATAGCCAAATTCGTGAGATGAATCAGAGCTTTACATGAGGGAGATACAGATAGCCTTTCAAAGAAATTCTAATTTTATCTTATTTTGCAAAAAGTGTTCCCTTTTTATCTCGTTTGTCTAGGCGATTTTTTTATAAATAGAAACAATGTAAGCAGGACAAGGTGTCAAAGCCTCAGACAAACTGCATGACTATACACATTTCACTGGATAACCAAAATAAAGATCAAATAACAATTTTTGATATACAGGTGCACGTAAAAGGGAATGAAATAAATATACAAAGGTTTATTTTTTGTTCAGATTAGAACTTTACTTTATAATTCACTATGGTAGGGTCACAACGAGTGCCCGTATGAAATTCTACAAAATGATACATACGGGTGTAGCGGGGATGTCATTACAGGTTCAAAACAGGTGCGATAACGTAGTTAGTACTTTGTTCATCAGACGAGGCAAGTGTTATGTATTCACCAAATCAAAGAAACGACACGCCTTTGTCCTTTCAAATATGTTGCACCATTTACAATTTACGACCATGAAATATAATATAACAGGTTGATTGACGTAGATGAATAACGATCTTTTCAAATACTTGTATGTGGTTATTAGGAGTTCAGCATACATATCTGTGTGCTTTCGGATTTTTATCACTGAAAGTTTTTCATTTAACACTTAACCTTTTCCTAACATTATTTCCTTGTTAGAAGGTTGCTGCTCACAAGGAAGCTCTTAACCCGAGATTTCCAAGTGAAGTTGGTATCATCAATTTTACAGACGCAATCACGAGTTCTACTACGATTTATTTGTCAGTATTTACTTTCTATTTCGGGTGGTCACGTGACCTTTTCCCTTGGTCTAAAAATAGATTTTTTTTTTTTTTTAAATCTACATCTATTGTCTTTATACACAACGACCATACTATGATTGGAGTTATGGGGAAATTGTTTCACAGAGTATAACGGATATGTGTCCCTTATGTCGTAACTTCAAGCCACTTCCATTTTCACCACGACTGTAACCTACCAAATCAATTGTAATAACATGAGCAAAACGACGGAAACCAAATGTGGGGCAAGATCTGCTTAATCTTCAGGAGCACTTCAGATCATTCCCAGTTTTTTTTTTTTTTTTTTGTGGGGTTCGTGTTGTTCAGTCTTTTTTTTTATATGTTGTGCATTTTGTACTTGTATTTGTCCCTAGTTTTTTAATTGTGTAGCCATGGCGTTTTCAGTTTATTTTCCACCAAGGTGTTTGACTGTCCCTCTTGCATATTTTGTCTCAAATTTGAACACTACAACTACAAATTTAAAAATGATCGAATACATCATTATAACAACCAGGTCAGCTTGCACTTTCTGTGAATAGCGCAAACACTATTTTTCTCGACTCACAAATATTTACGAACTACTATTAAAGTATTATCGCGCATACTATTAAGTATTATCATGCACTGTGATGCTTACTTGAATTTTAAATAACAATTGCACCATTTTCTCTCTCGTGAATATTCAAAATTAATTTATTTAAATAACATCTATTTTTGAAATTTAATTCTAAAAACTGTCAAAAAATGTTGTTGTCAAGTTCTCAATTCACGTGAAATACATTTAAAAAATTTATATGAGTAAAAGTCGTTTGACGTGAAAAGCATGTAAAATTCAATCAGCAAATTTTTTTCTGTATATGCATCAACCGCTATTTACAATAGTCAATGGTTATAACTTGTTAGCAGGACCAGTCAGTAGAACTATAACGAAGACTTCGTCTACATATCAATTGGAGAAAACTTAGACGTAAACGTTCTTGACTCTTAAATCAATACAAATCACTGCGTGCGATAATTATTACAATATGAGCATGAAAGGCATACCAGAAAACAGCTAAGTATTACAAGACCGAAAGTTTACAGTACTATTCAGAATAGAAGCACGTGTTTATCGATGCAGGTGCAGCTTCACAAAAGCTTTGTCATTTTCCTGTAAATTTAGTACAAAGAAGGGGACAACAGTATGTCTATGTTTATTTGCGTGGATGTGACGTTATACTTAGTTTCATACCAATGAGAAGTTTATCTGGTTATAAAACCAAGTTTAATCCCCAATTTTCTACAATAGGAAATACCTGTACAATTTCAGGAATATGCCAGTATGTTTAACTCGATTGGGGTGTTTGAGATTTTGATTTTGCAATTTGTTCCGGAAATTTCCTTTTTGGTAATTTTTTTTAGCTTCTTATTTTGTCTTTTTACTTAATGCGCTATCGTCTTTAAATGCTCATATCTAAACCGTTATCTTTTTATTTTTATCTATTAATTCATCTCTTGATCGTATTTGCCCTTTCCGATTCTCTTCTTATATAATTGCTCATCATATTCATTGAAATAGAACAAAGTAGCGTTATTCAATTATATGAAACTGATTTGATTGTTCTTGTTGTCTATACTGCATGTTTATCAACATGTCTCCTATAACAAGACATGATTACATAGTCCACCTTCAGTTGAAATATTTTACATGTTTCCTTAGGCATATTTTATTTTAAAATACTATGGATCTCCGCAAATAAAGTTTTACACAGCATCTTTGATTTTTTTTATTATATATTTAAAAGTTTAAAAAAGATATCAACGCTGTGCACAAAATAAGAAAAAAAAAACAGTATATAATTATGTGTATTTTAACAGGTATTGCAGAAACACGACTACAAGAAGTTCCACACGATGATGTTTTGAAAGATCTGCCCAAAAACCTTGGAAACTGCGCTATACAACTCGGAATTGAGCTGGGAGTTAGTATAAGTGCAATAGAGGAGACATTGACACGGCATCCTAGGGACATGTACGATCAAATAGAAGACATCCTAAGAAAATGGAAAACTTCAAAAAACATTCAACCGACAATATACAGGTTAATGTTAGCTTTGGAACGCGTACATACTGGAGGATGTGAATACTTAAAGGATATCTACATAAAACGACCTTAACTCGTGTCCATAATTTATATGTTTAATTTGCGTGTATATCTCTCTCTTAATCTAACAAGAAACCGTTTATAAGTGTAAATTACATTTAAAAAAAATATTTAGCACTTCTTCTGAAAACAAAAATAAGAACAAAATAGTAAAATTTGAAATTGTTAAAGTCAAAATCAAAAAGTTATGTTTATGCATACTATATGTATACTAAATTTTCATAAACAAAAAAAAAAGGAAAATTATGTAAGCCAATACTTTTTGATGCATTTAAAAAGTAAACACGTGTTAAACATTTTACAACCTATGGAGTATTACTTATTGTTCCTTTCAAAATCAAATGAATTCAGCAGAGATGAATTAATTGAAAAATGACAAATATAATGTATGTTTAGGTTAAACATTTGTTTTGAACGCAGTGGTGATAAAGTATAAGTTGTTGAATTGCATTTAATCATAATTGAAGTTATATAGATATATTTTGTACAATATGTAAGTTTTTTTATATCATTTATGAACACTTAGCTGCACTTCACAACAATCAGTTGTATTTCGGACAATCCAAATGAACTACTGCTATCATATATATTGATTAAAGTGTAAAACGTTTAAATTTCGACAAAGCTATTTGTTAATTTTTAAAATAATTTTATTCAAATTCTAGAATATATTTTTAAGAAATGAAATTATGATAAACGTTTTCAATAATTAACACATTCTTGTGACGTTATTCTACTGTTGTATCCATTCTTTATTTTAGTGATGCACTTTTGATAACTAGTAAGAAATGTACACTTGTAAACAAACATATCATCAGTTAATTAACACAAGTTTTTTGAGAGGCTCAACGCATAGTTGTTGAAATTCTTACTAATATGTTTGATATAAATACAAGCACACTGCATAACAGACAAGTACTAATTTGTTTTATGTTCATAATCACATTAACTCATGTTATTTTTTGTCTAATTCAAACTGATGTCCATATTTAATTCTCCCAGTCAGTTATCGGTTTAGTATCTGATCAGAATGAACAATTATCATTCGTGCTGTCTAAATTGTTTGTATAGTTTGAATTAAGGATGTTCGCTGCTCAGTTTAAAAAAAAAAACACTTTTCATACAAGTAGACATCGTAAAAGTAGAAAGGTGTCTACTGGTGGGATATAGTCATAGTTCAAATCAGGAAGGAAAAAGAAAGGATACTATTTCATTAATGATGACATACATTGGTATTAACATTGATTAATTCATAGGTTCTTTGCTTTTACAATAGACACGTTTATTCTAAATCCGGTAGTTGGGATAATGCGGGTTATGGGCTACTTCTAAAGTCTATGATGGTACAATACTGAACTCATATGAGCAAAATTGTGCTTGATTTTCATATGATGAAGACATAATCTTCCCATCATTGTCATTTTGTTAAGTTTCTTTTGTTAAAACTTCTGACATCGAACTCAGATTTCTTTTTAACTGAGTTTTACTGTGACTTCTAAGTATTTTTGAGTGTTTGTTTATTCTAAATTGGCAAGAGGCATAGAAGAATTGTTATGATCTATCAAAACATGTTTAACTCGCCACTTTTTTGTGCCTGTTCCAAGTCAAAAGCCTCAGGCATTTGCTATACTTGTTTATTGTCACTTTGATTGATAGATATATTTGCATTCGAACGCCGTTCACTTAGAAAGTGTGATTATTTGAATTAATATACAATATACGCATAAGTTGTAAGTTGTTAGTCTTATTAATTTATACATAACGATCGAGGATTTTCCATTTCGAGCTTTCTTTAAAAAAGATCTGTAACAAGTTTCTGATGAACGTGGGTTACTTTATTTGACCTTTTAAACTTTTTTGGATTCGAGCGTCACTGGTGAGTCTTTTGTAGACGAAACGCGCGTCTGGCGTTTATACTAAATTTAGTCCTGGTATCTTTGATGAGTTTATTTACATGTGTGTCAAAGAACATCTGATCCTTTTTTCAAAGTTCATCGGAGATACCAAGACCTTGTTGATAAATGTTCCATAAAACAATATAGTCTTCAAGTATAGGTTGATTGTACTGACATTGGTTATTATCTTTATTTCATGCTATCTTGTTCTTTTTATTTTATTTTTTTTGTATATTTTAAAACTGAATTATTACTCCATTTTGTTTAATATTCTGTTTTTGTGGCTCGATATTTATACATCCTGCCATTGTGGTTTGGTTCTTTTTGAATTTTTTTCTTCCTTTTTTGGGTAATGTGTTTCTTTTAAAGAGTGTCTACAAGCCATTTTGTTTTTCTTTGATGACATATTCGTTTGTTTTCATAGTGATTTTGATTATAGCACAATGTTGCCTGCTATTCCTACATGTTTCGTTTAAAAATCGGCGAATTGTCGAATCTGTTTCTAGCACACTGGATATATAAAATTATCAGACATTATAGTATCGTTTTTGAAATAGCTAAACTTGTATTCATTTTTAAACATTGGAGATAAGAATATACAAATTCCAGAATTTTTAAACTTTGAAGTTGAAACCCATCACGCCTGTTTAATAAACTGCAGTATCTGCTTGTTCATGAAGAACCTTATTTTTAGGTGTTAAATACTCAAAAATCATAAAATATCTTAAAAACAGCACGTGTACGAAATTATTCCGTGATCCATAATTGATCAGAATATTACGTACGGATATCTTTTACATCGTATCCAGTCATCAAGACATCTCTCTCTCTGTCTAAAGAAATCAGTTGTACGTGAAATTAGACAATGATCAAACTAGTCTACCACTGTGCAGACAAACACGGAGTTGTGTCCCTTGAAATATGGACAATTAATTTCTATTCATTACATGTATTATTTTCAAATATTTAACGAAGTCTTACAAATGTATTTTTAATAAGTTCAAACTATTTTTGTAATTATAAAGATAATTATTTACTCAAAAGTTATATATATTTTGCACTTTGAAATTATATATTCAACCATCTACAGAAAAATAGATTTATATATCATATTTATTTTGTGCAATGCAGTCTGTGCGAAACACTTCCATCATCATCAACTTGTATACAATTACAGCAGATATTTGGACAGAGAATAAATAATATTAAAAATATTTACTGATATACGAAAATCTATTAGCAATACTAATCCAATGCGCTATAAACGTGCAGTTAATAATTCCAAACTACGATATGTAGTTAAAAAAACATTATTCCATGTAAAGAGAAGCTGATACTGAAATTAAGTTCATGACACTTCAGCTTAACTGTAAATTATGTATTATCAGCCTATTCATTTATCGGTACAATAATGATGTTTCATATATATATGTCAGAGCACTCTTTTAACAAGCTGTAATTTATAAAATAAAAGTACAAATGTAGCATTCAATTGGCTCAGCTTTTGTTCGGATTTTCAAATAAAACATGCTACAGCGAAATTACTTTCAACATATTTTACTTGCGTAAATACAAATTGGATTAGACCGATGGCAAGCAAACTTATGAAGTATGCACAGAAAAACATGTGTATTTGTTTGACCATTTCAAATATGTTATATCAATTATCTAAAAAAACATAAAACCTTTTTTTTGGCAATCGGTCATTTAAAAGAGGGACGAAAGATACCAAAGGGACAGTCAAACTCATAAATCTAAAACAAACTGACAACGCCATGGCTAAAAATAAAAAAGACAAACAGAAAAACAAAAGTACACACGACACAACATAGAAAACTAAAGAATAAACAACACGAACCCCACCAAAAACTAGGGGTGATCTATATATAAAAAGTCTCCAAACATATCTGAATTGATACTAAACAAGAAATGTATTATAAAATAAACTGTGACACTTTATTTTCAACTTAATTTGAAAATAATGAAACCACCAAATGCACATCTTAAAGGGAATTCAGACTAGCAAAGAAGTTAGCCTAATGTATTGGCTTTGCAAAAGAGTCGTTTTTAGTCTGCAGGTATAACGGTCCATTTAAGTCGTAAAATAAGCATCTTTTTCTTGACCTGTCCACTACAGTGCTTCTTTATTCGAAACAGTTCGAGAGTTGAATAATCATGAAAACAAAAACATTCCGAGCAATTTAACCTCAGCTTATCTATTTATTGTTTTAAAGGATTGTCACATTTCCCATTGAGGCATTGTTATCCCCTCTGGTTCAGACTTCTATATCAATAAAAACTAACTGTTATTACATAGTACAGGACACAAAAGAGTTACTTATTACCAAATAACAGACGATCGTATCAAGCAGTGATTGATTTACACAGCTAAAATGTAACGTAATTATAATGACAATAAACTTATCGTAGAAACCTGGATTAAAATTGTGTACGTCAAACGCGTCATTCTTCTACAAAGGACATACCAATGACGCTCGAATCAAAAAGGGAATAAAGCTAAATGAAAAACAAGTTGAGAAACATTTAGCTTTACATTCAGAATGGTTTAGCATCCATAGGTTAGGCATTATATTCCTAAGGTAGAACATCCATAGTATTTAGAAAGTTTTAAAGCTTTATAAACAACTAATTCATAGAAATTGCCATATGCATGGTTAATCATGTCAACGCAAAGTTAAAAAGTGCCAACTACAGGTCAATCGTTACAGTTCAAAAAATGAAATATATTCTATATTGTATAGGTTTACCTTCAAACCTTACAATACATGGATTAATAATAAAAAATGGAAGGAAAGTCGTTCGCGGAGTCAAAGGTACAAAACTAACGATAGTGTGTACTGTAAAAAGAGGAAGATCAGCAGCGACACTCAGGTTGAGTACAACTAAAGTATCTATACAGACAAAGAACACATATCGTATAACATATTCCTTCATGCCAACAAAAAAGGAAAACATGCAATCAATTGTATGTTCTGCCAACAGTGCATCACTAGCTTAACCCCTGTCAGTTAAAGTACTGCTGGATATTCAGTGAAAGTTAGTAACTAAAAGAAATTGATGGTACACCGTTGTTTGAGACACGGACTATTTAAAAATGACTAAAAACGTGTTTTATTTATTCATAATATATTTTACATAAAATCTATTAAAAATATATTCAACATAAAATTTAGTTAACTAATCTTAAAAACATTTCGGAGTATACAATCGATCTATTGTCTTTATTATACCCATTCATTGGTATGGCAAACGAGCGAGATCCCTCAGAAAACTAATTAAAACATCAGCTTATAGATTCAAAAAGACTAGATGTGGGTGCCAACAACACAACTTTCCATCCAGAAAACAATTAATAGAAGTAAACCTTTATAGGTGAAAGTACAACCTTCACATGCAGCCGTAGCTCACACCGAAATGCATGGGCCAAAAATTACTAGCGTAATACAACTCACACAGGAAAATCAACTGTATTAAAAACACGATTAAACGACATAAACAAACAACAACAAATGAACATCAAGATCTTGGCTAAGGACGGGTACAAAGACATGCAGGGGATTTACACGTTTCTATAGGCATCAACACTATAATAGTATTATATACAGGTACAGATAACTCTTAAAATTAATGTCACTGGGAAAAGTAAAATTTATTTGAATCTTAATTTCTTTTTGCAGCTGCAACCATTTGAAAATTGCATGAGTTTAGAACCATTTATGCAATGCTTTGTTATATATAGTGTAATAATTTGATGATATGTTTATATTTAGGTTTAAGGATAAGAAAAAGGTTTCAGATCTTATTAAATTCTATGTTTCCTTTCAATTGTGTGTTTTGAATTTATTATTTTATTTAGCATAAAATCGACCTTTTCATATGGGTTGTCCAGAAGATATCAAATTCATATAAACAGTTAAATTTTTTAACAGATTCGCCAGTTGTTAAAATAAAATGCAGACCAACAAACCGAAAATTAGTACTGATCTGCAATCCGAGCGGGAACCCTACCAATTATACGTTTGGCGATTGGAAACACTGGTCTGAATTCAAAGAACATATTCGCACTCTTGAAGGATCACCAGATGGAACATTAACCTTTCTGAAATCCAACAATAACAAGAGGTTACATGAAACTGATGATATATACAAATGCAAAGCATCGAACGGCATGTACGGTACACATGGACACGTATATCAGAAAGGAACAGAACTCGTACACAATAAAGGTAACATATAAGCTTGTATTTTTTTTATTGTTCAAACAAAATCATAATTCTATCGAATACGTAATGGTGATGATAAAAAGTCATGCAATGTATATCAAACTAAGCCTTTCGCATGCACCAGTAAAAGTAATTCAAAAACAAAAAAATCAGTTAAATGCAGGATTGTGTGCTATATACATGAAACAAATGATCAGGCATTTCTTGAAAATATCAATTCTGCAAGATAAGAATTTTTTTTTGTTGTTTTTAAACAGTATGATGAAATTTACAATGCTTAATAAAAATTATTGGCACTTTAAACATTTGAATTTTTGAACCTACTCCGATGTGTTTTATTATTGCGAATTTTAAGAACGAACAAAATGGCAGATTATTACATTTCAGAAAAATGTCCATATATTTACATGAATCGGATATCAGAATGCAAGTTCCTATTATTTTATTGCAATAACAATTGAATCGCTGAAAATGTATTAATGAAATGTCCGCAATATCCTGTGCAACCAAACAACCCACAACGTGTTTGTACGCGAAATAGTTTGACTGACTACATAGTTCATTTTTTATAGTGATTTTATCAGTTCAATTATCAGCTCGCTTCAACAAACTCCCTTGATTTTCAACTTGCTAAATTCAGTTTAAAAAAGGCAACCGTAGTATACCGCTGTTCAGAGTTATAACCCGATTGCAAAACAAAAAACAAATCCGGGTTACAAACTTAAACCGATGGAACCAAATCAACTATAAGAAAAAAACAACGAAACAACAGAAACACTATAGTGCATCACAAAAAAATAACGACAATATAAAATACATAGAAACGAACTATTAGATAACAAATGCCATATTCCTGACTTTGTACATGACATTTCAGGTCATAATGTTGGGTTGAACCTTTTTGATTTTTTGGCTCGCCAAACACTAACATTAATTCCATCTTTCTAATAAATTAATTTCATTTCAGTTTCGCCAATATTTGTGAATGCAAATAAACCAATTCAATTTGGTCGCTACGGTCAGAAGATGAATTTAACGGTGTGTGTATACAATAACTATGGCATTATACTAGCAACAATTTCAAAACTAAACGAACCTCTGTATACAGAAACTAGCCAAGAAATAATTCGGACACAAGACATTTTCCATGATGTAAACGTAACAGTACCTGGAATAAAGATAACATTCCAACTAACACTAAATAAAGACGAAGATTTTACTGATTATACAATTAAAGCTTGCAACAAAATGGGATGTAATAAACTAACGGTGAAGATATCATCGGAAAGTAAGTTGATTAAAACATAAATAAATTACATGTACACCTGCTGTTTGTTTCATCAGAATACATTATTTCTTTTGGCTGACAGTTAGCTCGTGTCCTATTGAAATAAACGTTCATTTCAAAACGGATTACGAGATCCATGATAACACGAACTTTCCAAAAGAAGTTCACAGGTAAATGAAAGTAAAACTTGATCGAAATTGTGTGTAGAACAAATTATAACTATCTGTATTGAATAATTCGTCAACTACTTGTTAAGGGTTGTAAAAGCGTTTATCTGTAATTTGTATATTTTTTTCTTTGATTTGTACTCGCTGATAATGTCAGTACCAGTGGATTGGCCATGCTATAAAAATTATTGGGTCAGTACGCAAATGACATGCGAGAATGAACGCGTAAGGATATACTTTCCCCTTTCATTCACAAAATTGCGCTTAATTTTTTTCGAAGAAACGCACGAGATTTTTTGCGAATGAAACACTTGACATTGTTTTAAACTTTCACACAGTTAGCTTAGCCTTGTGTTTAGTTATGAAAATGTGAATAGAAAATGTATGTAAAACCCGATAGACTTTAAAAGAAAATGCGTTATCTATAATTGATATATGAAGCTTTCCTTGCTATTCACAAGGACGTAAAACTAACATAACGTCAATGCTGTTCCAATCTGAGTTTTGTTTTCATACATAGCCTGGTGCTGTTTCAAGTAGTTTTCTTTTTCTGTTTCTTGAGAAGTATTTGATTTACCCGTTCAGTAACTATAAAGTGTTCAATTTATGTGTATACGCCACACATAAATAGTGACAAAACATGTGCCACCATCGCATGAGAGAAGCTAGAGAAACAATGATATTTACACATGTATGACATTTTTGTGGCACCATCATATACAATTTAAAAGATGTGATTTCATTTTCAATAAAAAGACAGATATTCATAGAACAAAGAACAAAAAAGTGAAGATATACAAATGCTGATCTAGGATAAATTTTAAAAAGGGGGGTAACCGGGGCCACCAAATTTTTAAAGTTGAACTCCAAGTTTCATATTCCTTGTTAAACATAAATGAACATGACTTTGAAAAAGCTTGAATTATAAGCTAAAAGTTTAGTGACATCTATTAAAATGTTTGAAATAATTATGAAGTCGACAAAAAATTATCTTGTTCAGGTAGTTAACAGGCAGCTTACATTGCCTCCTGATATGTCTGCTAACAGTGCTTTCTTAAAATTATTTGAAATCAATGTGCTCGTTTTCATGATGAACACTGAGCGAAAACAAAAACAAGATGAATGTAATTTTATCGACTAAACTTAGTAAATCATAATTATAACTTGTCGTTGAACTTAAAAATAATGATCGATGAGAAATCTGCTGATTCATATCGTATCATTCCTATTTTGACTATGCTGATGCTTTGTGAAAAAAAAGAAATGTGACTTACCGGTATGCTACCATTATATTTGGCATTGTTAACGTCATGTCCAACTCAGAATATTAATGAAACACATGCAATAATTCCTTTTCAATACTTTTTGCAGCATGTGACATCAAGTGTGGTTCTCCGTGAGTCGACGCGAAAAAGAAGTTCGTTTGTTGTATTTTTTTTTGTTTTTGTGTAGTGATTTTTATTCATTTTTAAATTACCGATAAACATAATAAAGGACTCTGTATTTGATACTTAGCATTGTATTTAGCAATATATTGATGGACGTTGCGTGGTTTTTTTTCGGAGATCAGTATTTCTGTTTTACTTTTTAAAATCTGCATTATCATAAATATGTTATGCACAAACCTACACTTTAAGATAACATCAAGCTAAACACTAAAATGACAGTACATACTTGATAGATATATTAATAGGACTTAACTTAGTGGTAACTTATTTTAACTCGATTATCTCTTATAAATTCGATCAAACTTCTCTAATTATTTAAGTATTTTCTTTTTACGAAACAGATCGACCAGAGCCTCCCACAAATATGTCAGTAATTCCATTTGAAAGACATTTGACAGTTTTGCGGTATCGTGGATACAACGGAGGTTTTCCACAGACGTTTTTTTATAGAATATAGACGAGACATAAAGGAAATATGGAGACGGTCAGACCCTGTTATCGATAACATGCAGGCTAGGTTATCAAATACACAAACTCGATATCTTGTTCGGGCACTGTCAACAAATGCAATTGGAGAAAGCGATAAGACAGCTGCCACTCTGATAATGACTCTAGGTGAATTATTATATAATATTCGGTGACTAATATTACTTATGATTCTATGTTTTCATTAATAGCACAACAAACATGTATTTTGTATAGTGTTGAATCACCATACTGACTACATGTAGTAATTTTATTCTATAACCTTTTCTGTAATATATCAATATTTATAATATTAGCACATATACTGTAGATGACTTGGACAACAAAGACAATAACAATCAAAACCAAGGGGTAAACAAAGACTCACAAAACCAAAGAACATTTACATCAACAGTTATAACTAATAAACAAGAAACAACACGAAATCCACTAAAAAGCGGGAGTGAAATCAGGTGCTCCGGAAGGATAATTCAACAAAATTAGATTCATGGGATAATTTCAACTTCCTAATTATCAATTTTCCATTTCTCAACAGTAAGATAATCTCAGCTCCGTCGTATGGCTCCGTGGTACGATGTTTACATATCTCGACTAATACGTGCAGTGCGTGCATGTTCACACCATACATATTTAATATACAATAGTATGCATCAACGCTGAAACTAGTCCGACAGAGTTATGAGGACAAAAAAATAAAAATGATACTACTAAAATTTATTAGACATCATCACGAACTGGTTGATTCTTACGATGTGTCTGTTATTGTTTCTGAATTAACAAACGAAATTTTCACCATGTCTTATATTGTGATTTATCATTTACATCGTCTGGTCTTTTGAGTACCGACTACATGTATGACTGATTGGCCGAGCTTGAATTCGCATTGCTATACGACGTGTCTTGGTATTTATATATCAAGCTTTCATGTACTTAGTTATGAGGTTCTTTTTCGGTTGGATATTTTTGTTATGTCTTAGTTTAATGTTAGAGATTTTGTAATTTATAACAAAAGAAGTTGAATGAGCTTATAAGTATTTTCTTAGAACAAGCAATTTAGCCAACCTCTTGCATTGTCGGAAAAAAGTGCAGCTTCTTCAATGTTGACATCTGTTTCGTAATGTTTCCTCCTACTCGATACACAATTGATGCTGTTATGGCTGCAACCTTTGGAACACGACTATGACATACAAATGTACTTACCATATAATAAGAACTTTATTAATTTCTGAATCATTGATGTTGATTCAAGATACATATGGTTTCAAAAGTCTGTACGAAGTATTTTCTTTTCATCCCAACCTCTTTTGAAAAACCCAATTATATGCTAATCGCACCATCCAAAAGAGGTTTATATTTTGCATTAATATGTATATACGACGGAAAACAATATTTTACATTTCAATAACAAAGTTGAACAGATTACCTTTTAAATAAATTTATTTTAAGCATTGACAAATTTACTCAATCTTTAGCTATCATATCACATATTCGTAATTCCATATTCCGTAAACATAATAAAAATACTCTTAGGGAAATTTTATTCTTAATGAACAAATCATATATGAAAAAAGTAAAATCACTAAAATACTGAACTTAGAGGAAGATCAATTGGGAAAGTCCATAATCACATGGCAAAATCAAATAACAAAACGCATCAAAAACGAATGGACAAAAACTGTCATATTCCTGACTTGGTACAGGCATTTTCAAATGTAGAAAATGGTGGATTAAACCTGGTTCTATAGCGCTAACCCTCTCACTTTAATGACAGTCTCATCAATTTCCGATATTTTTACATTGATGCGTTAAATAAACAGACACAATAAATATAATAGTCAAAATATGGGTACATCAGTCATCATCGTTTAACAATTTTAAAAGGAACAATTTAACAGAACACAAAAACATCTACTATCTACGAACATATTTATTGATTTGGGTGTCTGACGTCAGAAAATTTTATACGTCACATAAATTTGTAGTTCAATGTGCGTACAAACAATTTTAAAATGTTCATGGGAATGTAAGCATACAGGGTTAAAAAATCAAAAGTATGTAAGAATAAATTTAAGAAATAGACCGAGATTTAAACTAGTCCAAAAGTTATATATAGAATTTATAAGAATCTGAAAATAGTTAATTCCACTACGCGATTGAATGATTTTGACGTTTGTGGTTCAACGTATATTGTAATTCATAATAGAAATATATCATAATGACATATAATGGAACAATATCATACTGACGGGATC
Source organism: Mytilus galloprovincialis (assembly GCF_965363235.1). NCBI lineage: Eukaryota > Metazoa > Mollusca > Bivalvia > Mytilida > Mytilidae > Mytilus > Mytilus galloprovincialis. The sequence continues at coordinate 4,067,099 of NC_134851.1, forward strand.
TTTTAAAGTACAGAGTCACGTTATAAGAACAAAAGAAATACAAAAAGTCGCAAATACAAAACAAACCACAAAAAAATGAATGATACACACAAAAAATGAATGATACACACAATGTGTTTTAAATGAAAGTACATGCATAACATGTATAATTGATACAATGGGTTTATTGATATGCAAGATAAGTCTAAAAATGATTTTTGGCCATGTCATGAGAACTCTGTTTTTATAGAATAAATAAATAACTTTATTAGAAATAATGCACCATAAAGTGATAATAATAATAGTTCAGTACTATAATTTAAAATGTTTATAACATTTTTCAGCCATTCATTCAACAGTTGAACAATCAACTTCTAACCATGGACTCGTCATCGTAGTACTTGTCTTAGTTAATATAGTCATAGGAGCAGGGATCGGAGTATTTGTTCGTAAGTCTACAATATTTTTTCTGGTAACTTCAGTGTTTTGAAAATATCAATGAAAAAAGAAAATAACACCGAAAATATAAACAGCATATGCAAATATATGACAATGTATTATAGAATTTGTTCACATGATTGTCCAAATAGTCGACTAAATGTACACTGAAATTAGCTTAATAATTTTGGTCCTCAATGCTCTTCAACTTCGTACTTTATTTGGCCTTTTAAATTTTTTTTAATTCGAGCGTCACTAATGAGTCTTTTGTAGACGAAACGTGCGTCTGGCGTATATACTAAATTTAGTCCTGGTATCTATGATGAGTTTATTTACTAATTCCATATGTTTAAAGTATGAATCTGTAAACGTGCCTTTACAACTTAACATGCACATTTGCAAATGGTCATTGACTAATTATTGAACATGACGTTGTAATCGTATTGAAACAAGGCTTTTAAAAATTATTTGAGATTAACACTGTATAATAAAAAAAGAGAATAAAAAGGAAGAAATTATTGTTTTTGTAGGCTACCTGAAACAGAAGATCAAGAAGAGGTTTTTTTTTTTGGAGTTTTTAGACAAAATAGATATTGTTTTATATTTCAATTCCATCCCAGCAGATACTCTTGTTTTTTTTTCTTTCATATTATTTTTACTTGATTGGGGCTCTTTCGAGTGGGCTTATACATGAAATTCAAGTGAACTGGTTGCAGCTTAGTTTCACGTGAATTACAAGTGAAAATAACATGAATTTTAAAAACAAAGTATTCAGGACGGATGAAAATACCAAAAAAAGGACATTTAAACTTATTCATTGAAAATAAACTGACAACGCCAACGCTAAAAAAAAAGACAAACATACAATCAGACAAACAATAGTACGCAAAACACAACAAAGGAAGCTAAAAACAAAGCAACACGAACCACACCAACAACTGGGGGTGATCTCAAGTATTCCGGAACGGTAGGAAAACAGATTATCCTGTTTAACATGTGGTACCAACCGTGTCGCTCATATTAGTACACACCCGTTACAAATCTCACTGTATAGAAAATAATTGTAATTACCACATGAAGAACATTTGATAAGAATCATAAAATATAACATCATTTCTGCAAAAGGTCATATGCACATGATGTTAACAAAGCGGTTGTTATCAGGTGTCCCGGAAAAAAAGCTACATATGTGTCACCTGTCGTGTTGCTCATTTGCGTATGCAGTCAATAATAAGTCTAATTCTGTTGGTCACAATCGTGAAATGGCGACGGGATTACAGTAACGACATTAAAAACATAACCGCTATCAACAGTGATACGACTATATCATAACGGTCAAACAACTCGCAATGGCGTAGTACGTAAATTTACGAAGAGATGATTTCAACTTCAACATGTTTGTAATTTAGTTCTTTTCTTCGATAACACTTATATATATTTCCCCTTTTAGTTCAACACAAAAAACAAAGTACCTAAAAATGATGCTTCTTTCGAATGCAAATTGTGAGCTGAAATAAACGGTGACCCAATTTGTTTAATTTTATTTTTCTATTAAATATATGATAAAAGAGGGACGAAAGATACCAAAGGGACAGTCAAACTCATAAATCTAAAACAAACTGACAACGCCATGGCTAAAAATGAAAAAGACAAACAGAAAAACAATAGTACACATAAAGTTCATTCATAGAAAAAAATAGACAAATCCTAAAGTAAAAACAAAAAAAAAAACAATATAGACCAGCGAGCCCCCTTAAGCATGTATTGTATCACCTTTTTCACGAACTCTGCTTCCGTACTTTACGTTTTTTATGCATGTTTTCATCTTTAGGATGACCACAGCTGCAAACGTCCGAGAATCCGAAGAGAGTAATGACGATAGTGTTATTTATAACATAGTTGAAGACGAAAACCACCAGACATCATCACAAGGTACACACATGACAAAAACAATCGATAGAAAAAAAAATTGAAAACAACACGGTAAATAAGTTCTTTTATCCGAAGCGCTTTTCTGGATTTACCTTCATCAGGAACTTCTGAAATTTGAGGATGTATATGTACCGAAACCGGTGAAGAGCTATATGTAAAAAAAACTAAAATAGATAGCCAAATTCATCTAAAGCCAACTTTGCCTGATGGAGTAGAAACTTCAGTATTTTTCAATAATTTTTAAATTTATCAACAGACAATTTAAGTTAAGTTTTTTAAATCATGTCAGTACCGAAATACTGACTACTGAGCTGATGATACCCTCGGGGACTGTTAGTCCACAATCAGATGTAACAACCCAGTGATGTTAAAAAATTAAAAACAAGAAGTTTAATAATTTCCTGCGTCCGAAGCGCTATTCTAGATTCACCTTCATCAGGAACGCTCAAAGCCAAATATTTAAAATCCGAAGATGTATAAGTACCGAAACCGTTGAAGAGCTATGTGTCAAAAATACATGCAGAAATGGTGACATGAGAATTTGAATTTGTTATAATGTAGTTCTATAATAAAAGTTGGTCATCAATAATGTCTTGACAAAACTTTTTGTTCTATGAAATCAGAATGATTAGAGAAATAATCGTTATTCATATTTAGAAATCACGGCATGTTATTGCACCAAAAATTATATTTTTTTTAATAAAACCGATGTTATTAGGAAAAAATGCACAGTAGTATACCGCTATTAGAAAGTCATTAATCGTTTCAGAGAAAAACAAATACGAGATACAAACTAAAATCAAGGGAAACACATCAATTATAAAAAGGAAAACAAATAAACAACAGTAACACTAAAGTGCAACAAACAAACAAACGACATTGTAACACACAGAAGCGATTTATAAGTTAACACCTGCAATTTTGCTAACTTGGTACATGACATTTTTTGAAAACAGTACAAGTGTATGTGTTCAATAATGATAAAATGTGATTACATAAGGATATGTTATTCATTTCATGATGCAAAATGTTACGCTGGTGTAGTTTCATAATTCAATGAAAACAGGTTCTTAAAATCGAATTTCAGAAAACAAAAATCAGATTTTGACAACAGTTCACATAATTGGTGATGAAAAAAGATATAAAAACACTGCGTCGTCAGTAAATGCATCAGTAGCGTCAGATAATAACATCAAAGATATGGATAATTATGATGGTGTATATAAACAACCATACAAATCACCGGTAGTACAAAATCGTGCTGACGACGAAAATGTGAATCTCATTACAAAACAGATCTCAATCTACGAGAATGAAACTTCTTTGGGTAATTCAGCTTTTGAAGTTTCTCCTGAATTCTTACAAAACACTTCACCGGAGGACCAAACATTACCTATTTATGAAAATGTAAACCACCAGACATCATCACAAGGTACCCACATGACAAAAATTATCGATAGAAATGGTGACATGCGAATTTGAGCTGGTTAACTGATGTATTTCTGAAACTTCTGACACAAATTTGGTCCTTAAAGTCATCAAGAATGTCTTGTCAAAACTGTTTGTTCTATGACATCAGAGAAGTGAAATTATCAGTTTTTATATTTAGAAAATCACGGCATTGCATTGCATCTAAATTGATATATATTACTTATAATAATTAAAACGATAGTACTAGGGAAAATATAAACAACAGTAGTATACCGCTGTTCGAAAGTCATTCATCGATTCAGAGAAAAAAAAATTCGGATTATAAACTATAACAACGAAACAACAGTAACACTAAAGTGCAAAAAAAAGTAAACGACAATCTAACACACAGAAACGAACTATAGGGTAACAACTGCAATTTTTCTGACTTGGTATAGGACATTTTTAGAAAACAACACGATTTAATGTTTTCAATAATGATAAACTGTGATCACATAAGGATATTTGATTCATGTCATGATGCAAAATGTTCGCTGGTGAAGTTTTATAATTCAATGAATGCGTATTTAAATCTATTTCAGAAAACGAAAATCCAATTTTGTCAACAGGCAACATAATTGGTGTTGAAAATAAAGATAAAGACACCTTGTCATCAGAAAATGTAGCAGTAGCGTCAGATAATACCATAAATACTGCAGACAAAAGTGATGGTATATATGAACTGGTGGTACAAAGCCGTGCTGACAACGGAAATGTGTACCTCATTACAAAACGGAACTCAATTTAATGAGAATGAAACATTTTTGGATAATTCAGCTAGTGACATTTCTTCTGAATTTTTACAAGACACTTCTCCGGGGGAACAAGAGTTACCTGTTTATGAAAATGTTGTTGAAGAAGAAGTATATCTGAATTACATTGTTAACGATATTGACAATGATTTTCGCTGTTAACATATTGATCAACAAAATAGTGAGGCAGACTACTTTCACTTGGGGCAGAAACAATAAAATAAAAAAATCTGATATTTCCAGTAGAATTGTACTTTTAAGCATACAAATGCAAGCTTTACTATATGTGTTCCTTGTGTCAATTGACCAATCAACAGTTGCAAGCGAAACTTGTTTTTTTAAGTAATTTTTTGTGGATTATTTTCTATAAACTTTGTGATAACTTAGAATTAATTTTTTTTTCGCCGTATCTGTGTAATGCATCATGATTTGATAAACCTATTCTGATTCAGCGAATTTAAGCAAGAATAACATGATAAAGATTGCGGAAGGCCAGAAACTTCTTATCTGTGTAAAATACCTGGAGTCTCTCACGGCTTTAAGTAGTGGTTTTGTTTTCTTTTTTTTTAGGAAATATTGTTTGTGCAATGTGTTTGTGGAATTTTTTAACAGCATTTAAAATAATTATTACTGATCGAGTCACGCCAGCTTGAATTATGAGTACATTGTTAAGCCACTTCCTTACGATATCATATCTTACATTTTCGACAAATTAAATAAGGAAAACAAAATTATGATTACCAATATTCAATAACTGTGACACTTTTCAAATTGATTTGGTTGATAACATATAGACTGGTTACAAGTCTATGTCATTGCAGATTCAAATTCATTGAAAACATTCAGAATTTAAATACACATTTCGTTGAATTGATTAATTTCTTTTAGTTGAAGTCGTTTGAACACATTTGCATTAATTAATGCTTAGATTGGTTGATCATGACTGTTTGTCAGTTTTGTTTAGTTAGGAGATCATTAAAGGGAGTGGTTTTATGAATCTACTTTAAAGTTAGTCGTTTTTAACGCAGTGATGACTACTATACCCATGTTTTAGTTAACTTAGTATGTCGATTTTGTCAGGTCTCGTTGTAATTATAATGGAATAAGAAGTGATAGTCCTACAGGTGAGAAGAAAAGCGCTCAAAAAACCAGGTTCAACCCACCATTTTCTACATTTGGAAATTACTGTACATGTACCAAGTTAGGAATATGACAGTTGTTGTCCATTCGTTTGCTATGTTTTATATTTTGATTTCGCCATTTGATTAGGGATTTTCTGTTTTAGTTTTTCTTGGAGTTCAGTATTTTTGTGAATTTTCTTTTTGATTTATCTTAGAATTATTTTGTGAATTATGTTAAACCTGGCCTCCAAGCTGGCTGAAGATGAAAAAATAATAGTGACATAGAATTTTGGGGAATACATGTGAATGCAGTATCTTTTTCCAAAGGAATATTATTGAATTGATAAGTATTCATAAAAGAACTTAAAAAATTATTGTTGTTCATTTAATTAATCTGGTAATAATGCATATATCATGTCAATATGCATATACAAATTCAAGTACACAATAAACATAAAAGAATGAATGAACGGAATAAGGACATTTTAAAAACCCAATATGTTAAATTAGACCTTATTTTGTCTCTATACCGGAAAAATGGATACAACTATAAATAAAGGCAACAGTAGTATACCGCTGTTCAAAACTCATAAATCCATGGACAAAAAACAGAATCGGGGTAACAAACTAAAACCGAGGGAAACGCATTAAATATAAGAGGAGAACAACGACATAACACCGAAACGTAACACACACAGAAACGGACCAAGCATCAGACAAAACACCACGAGAATAACAAATATAACATGAAATCCAAATACATGAATTTGGGATAGACAAGTACCGTGCCACGTCTTATCTCAATTTCTCAAAAATAAGAGAAAACACAAACGACTCAACGTTAAAATGCAACACACACAGAAACGAACAATAATATAACAATGGCCATCTTCCTGACTTGGTACAGGACACTTTTAAAGGGGAATAAAAGTGGTGGGTTGAACCTGGTTTTGTGGCATGCCAAACCTCGCACTTTAATGGCAAAGTTAAATATAACATTGAAATGACAATATAATATTACAGGACTGCAATACAAAGTAATAGAACATATTAGACAAAGAATAACACTTTACATTCCTGGTACATCATGTATATGCTTATCGCATTTGAATTATAAAAAAACAAGCAAATATACCAAAAATACAAGAAATTACCATACACTTCAATACAATGACGAGATATACAATATACGTAGAATCTATATTTCAAGACCATCATGTGTTATTTGTAAAGTTGATCCGGAATATGTATCAACACTGTCTTTGTATCTTCCGACAATTTTTTCAGAAAAAGAACGAGTGTTTCTCTGACAAACTCCTGGTTAATCAACGTTCTGCTCAAACACTTGTACCGTTGTACAAATCTGAGTAATAGCTGGAATATAGAATGAGTTGGGAAATTTACATCTTGATATATTGCTACGAAGGTGAGAGGAATTGATACTTTCAAAATTAAAATCATCTTGTTGGTCATAGATTCTCTTACTGCCAAAACAGCTTATTTCAAATTCAATTTTGAAGTCAAAAATTCAAACAGAGAAAGCTACTTTTGTTTCTTTAATCTCTATTTTGGAATGATATATTAATGAAACTCAATCAGATACATTAAGGGGGTAGACCTTGGTTCAGGGAGATAACTCTCTAATTCAGTTAAGCATTTGTAAACGTCAAGTTCATCCATGTATTTTAAGCATTCACCTGAAACAGATCGAAAATAAATCTATGTTACCCAGAAGCTTAGAATATATTTTTGAAAATGGTTTACACAAACGTACTGATGACCTTAAGAGTTATTTCCCTTAACCTAGGTCTACCTCCTTAAGTATTATATATGTGTTTAGGGGCAAGCTGAAGGACGCCTCCGGGTGCGGCAATTTCTCGCTACATTGAAGACCTGTTGGTGACTTTCTGCTGTTGTTTTTTCTATGGTCTCTTTGACACATTCCCTAATTTCCATTCTCAATTTTATTAGAAGATTAAAAGACAATCATTAATTTATCTGAATTGAAAATTAAAAGGTCTAGCCTCTATGTTCTATTTTTGTTGTTTGAAAGATCTCCGAAGTATGTGCAAATAAGAAGAGGTCAACAAAGAGAGGCGCACCATTCGTACCAATATGAATGCTGAAAAGTCTACCTCAACATTCAATAAATTATTGTGAATAAGATTCTCTAGCATACTGATCACTTGCAAATGTATTCTAAATATAAACAGTACAAGAACATTTTATAACAAAAGGCGTTTTCGGAGCAATAAAAAGAACTGTCGTTAATCATTTACAACATTGTTTTCATCAGCACAAAAATGAAATATTAAACTATTTATGAATGTGCATTTCCATTCTCAATTTTATATATTTTAAAGATGGATTTTGAAACATTTCAAAATACAAATTGAATATTTCTCTTTAAAATGTATAAACTATAAACTGTTAAAAAAATGTTAGACTTTGAAAGTTATCTAAACATTGCAGATGACAATTTTTTTTAATTCTTCCGCATGAAGGACACGTTACAATGTGTTACCTATGGAGAAGGGGATATGACAAAATATTGACCGCATTTAAATAATATTCCGATTTAAATTGTGTTTTTACATATTGTTTTTACAATTGAATAACGGAAATATTATTTTATTGGATGATGGGAAAATTTTAGGTGAATTTCGTTTATACATCCTTACATGGAAATTCAGTGCAAAAGTGAACACTGTGTTTTGGATTCCTCTTAATAATAATTTTCGTTATAATATTCTAATCAGCAATACATTTAGTTTCCACATATGTTAGTTATTGCTACATGACAGTACTGCAGACTGAAACACGTTATTTGCAGTGAGGATAAGTGATATACTCTTAAATCTAATGTAACTATTTGATTTATCTTAAAAGGTTATAATACCCTATCGTTTTCATTGTTCGCGCTACATGAATGTTCATTTTCATTACAGATATGACATTGTTTAGCAGTTTGTTGAAGCTTCTCGTTTTATGTGAACTTTGTTGTTCGGGTAAGTTATAATGTTTTCAAATGTTGTAACTATCTTTTGCTTTTGATTCCTGGGTTGTATAGACATACGATTATACGACGAAACACTTTAAACAATACGCATGTACATACTTTTTGAAGATAGTTAGCATTTGAACCAAACAAGCAAATTAATGAATTGTACGACTTCTGCTCAAATGGGTTGATCAATATAAAAGTAAATCTTAAGAAAATATAAAACATTCCGTTCACCAATGGTCCATTTTTTATTTAGAGTCATCATTGTTACGTAATCAGTTGTTATTTAATATCTTTGAATACTGTTTAATTCCGTAACATTTAGACTGAATACCATAAAGCACATTGGTAGCCAAGTTATAAAAAGTGTATATATAACCACAAAATACATTGTACATGTTTGTGAAAACCACGAATTAGCATGATAGTGTTAAAAGTGGCGTTAAAAAGCAATCGATCAACAAATTAATCAACCAATCATCCATACCGGTATAATTATATATCCAAGAGAGGATAATTTTGTAGCTATCGTTATAAAATATTTTTAAAATTTACTTTGAGTTCATTGGTGTCTTTGGCAATAAATAGAAATAGGACGATATGATATGAGTGCCAATAAGACAACTCTTCATCTAAGCCATAATGTGTAAAAAGTAAACAATTATATGTTTAATTACGGCCTTCAACACGGAGCTTTTACTCAAACTGAACAGCAAGCTATAAATAAGAGCCACACAATCTTATTTTCGCCGCTGCCGGGAAATTCTTCATCTAGTTCCTGCATTAATTTATCTTAATCTTCCGCCGAAACGTTATTTTTTTTGTTAAAATGCACTGTCTCACTTCATCTTAAAGATGCACTTTCGCTTAAAAGATTAAAGATTTATTTCTAAAACGTAAAAGTTAACTGTATGCTCATTACTGTAGATCCCGTATATTCACTATTGTAGATCCATCGATTAAAATTCATAATTTGACAATTTTCCATCAATATTTGGTGTGATTTTTTTCATCTTGAAAATCGAGGAAACAACATGTCAAGGTTTTTCTCTTTTTAAATAACTTCAGGTTTGATCCGGGGTTATATCAATTCAGCAGAAGCATATCGGAATCAGTTATGACGTAGACAGTAATCATTTCAATCGTAATAATGTTTATTGACCATAACGATGATGAAAGCACATCATATAATGACGTTTCGACATCATATAATGAAGTTAACCGAACCACATGATATAAGATTACAAGCACATAATATAATGACACAACCACATCATATAAAGATGTTTGCACATAATATAAGGGAAAATGCACATCATATAAGGATATTTGCACATTATATAAGTATATTTGCACATTATATAAGTACATTTGCACATCATATAAGTACATTTGCACATCATTTAAATATGTATGCATATCATATAAGTATGTGTGCACATCATATAAGTATGTATACACATCATATAAGTGTAGTTGCACATCATATAAAGTTTTTGACATCTTATAAAGATAATTGCACATACTATAAGCATATTTGCACGTCATATAAAGGTGTTTGCACATCATATAATGACAAGTGCACATCATATAAAGGTAAGTGCACATGATAAAATGACAAGTGCACATCATATGAAGGTAAATGCGCATCATATAACGAAACATGGTCATAACAAGACAGTTTTGGCGTTCCATAAAGATTAATGCTTTTTATTGTGTTACTTTAAATTTGTAATATAAACATTGCTTTGTGTTTTTAAAATGATGTCATTATGTCACTATCATATATTGCATATTGTCGTTGCTAATCTCTTTAATGTGTAAAGCATTAGAAAATATCCAGTTCATATTCGGTTTTTTTCCCCCTTTTTTTTCTTAAATAATATCTTTATTGCATTTTTCTCTGAGATATAGACAAATTACTCGACGTACAAAAGTTTGCCGAGTATCTCAATGAATAAGTTACTGGATAACCACGCAATTTATTCAGTGAATTCATATTTATAGGTTGTTTGTTAATTTACAACTCATAGTTATAACAAACATTTTTGAAAAATATTTTGCCTCATGATTACGAATTACCAATGATTACTGTTGTACACTTTTGTTAGCTATTATTCGTGTGTTTCTTTGTCAATTATGTTCTTCTAATTATTTATATTGTAGTCCTGTAATGTTGTGTTGTCATTTTGATATTATATTTCAAATAGCCGTAAAAGAGGGAGGTTTGGCATGCCACAAAACCAGGTTCAACCCACCATTTTTTCCTTTAAAAATGTCCTGTACCAAGTCAGGAATATGGCCATTGTTAGAATATAGTTCGTTTCTGTGTGTGTTACATTTTAACGTTGTGTTTCCGTTATGTCGTTTGTTTTCTCTTATCTTTGAGTGTGAATTCACATTACTATAAGACGTGTCACGGTACTTATATATCTCAAATTCATGTATTTGGTTTTGATGTTATATGTGTTATTCTCATAGGATTTTGTATAATGCTTAGTCCGTTTCTGTGTATGTGTGTGTTCTCCTGTTATATTTAATGTGTTTCCCTCAGTTTTAGTTTGTTACCCCGATTTTAATTTTTGTCCATGGATTTATGAGTTTTGAACAGCGGTATACTACTGCTGCCTTTATTTAATAGTTTATGAATACTAAGTTAAGACTTGAGTGACGCATTTAACCAAATTAAATGGTATTGACATGATTTCAGCTTTACAATTGTGAACTTTCCATTTCTAAGAAGCAACATTCAAGCAGCACTTGCATACGGGTATATTTCTCCCAATTGATACGGTATTCCCGTGCTTGCATTTCCTATCATGATTTTCTTGATAAAGGGTTGCTGCTCACAAGGAAGCTATTAAAAGAACAGTTCAAAATGGTGAAGTTGAAATCATTCCTTCGTAAATTTTACGCACGCCACCACGAGTTGGTTGACCATTATGGAATAACCGTTTCACAAATGATATCGGATATGTTCCTTACCTCGTAGCTACAATCCCCTTCCATTTCATGAATGTGACCTACCGAATTAGACTATTTACCGGATTTGTTATTATATAAGCAACAAGGGTGTCAAATATGGAGCAGGATCTGCTTACCCTCTCGGAGCACCTGAGATCACTTCTAGTGTTTGATGGGGTTCGTATTGCTTATTCTTTAGTTTTTTATGTTGTGTCATTTGTGCTATTGTTTGTCTGTTTGTCTTTTTCATTTTTAGCCATGACGTTGTCAGTTTATTTTCGATTTATGAGTTTGACCGTCCCTCTGGTATCTTCCTTCCCTCTTTTATTTGAAATCTCTATAACAGCTCAACAAGAAAAACAATAATAAAGCATAGGTTTTGAATGAAAGGAAAAATCGGATACAGAAAAGAAAATACTCTCGATAGAGTTTTCGTCCCATAGTGTTATGTATCATACATTTAGTAGTAAATACTGTTGTTCTGAATAAGTTGCCTGCTGTTTAATCCATATCGCGCAACTTTGATGCGCACCCTTTAGCATACCCTTAATCACACCCTTTATCACATCCCTACCCTTTATCGCACCCTTTATCACACCTCTACCCTTTATCGCACCCTTTATCACACCCCTTCTTATTTTTTATTTTTGTTAATTTTTGCATACTTCATAATATTTTGTTCCTCAAAATGAGTCCTAAATGAACGTTCATTCGGACGTGACGCAATTTATTAAAGGACGTCATTGTTTGGAATGTGACGTCACAAACGTCTAGTTTTCATATTTTTGACACACAAAATGATACAGTACTATTATAAAGAACTTAATGAAATACCATACAAAACACACAAAAAAATACCATAAACAACATATTTTCAAAACAACAGCACGCAAATTGTAAGATAACCCAGGTGCTTCGGATGAGTAATCGAGCAGTTCTTTTAACGCTTTTAAAACAAGAGAAAAGTAGAACTGAGGTAACCCGGGTGCTAGGGATCAGAAAGCATTTCATATATACTCTCCTGTTGAAATATCTGATAAAGCGTCTAAAACATGGCAAACTCCGTATCGCATGCACTGATCGCATGCCGTATTACCCTCGACCAATATAAGCCCTCGGCCCTAAAGGCCCTCTACCTGATAATGGTATCTCGAGATGATACGGCATATCATACGGAATTTACCATTTATTATTCTCTATGTATCACCTGATTCGAAATCAAAAGAAAAAAGTGCTAAAAATATGTGAAAATATTCAACTCAAGAACCGTGCCAGTGCAATTACAGGTTAGGCATTTCGTCATTAACAGTCTAAATCATGGGTGTCGTCATGGAAATTTCATATTATGAACCTTTAAGTCCAAGTACAGGTCATGAACCTCGTCAGTGCAATTCAAGGTTATGAACATCTTCATCTATATTTTAGATCATGAACCCCGTGCATGCAATTCAAGGTTAAAATACTCGTCAGTGCAATTCAAGGTCATGAACCTCGTCAGAGCAATTAAAGGTCATGAACCTCGTCAGCGTGGGTCAAGGTCATGAACCTCGTTAGCGCTCCTGCATGTCTTGAACATCATCAGCGCTATTACAGGTCATAAGCATTTATTCAATGTTTCTTATTAAAGTAAGATTCAAACAGAGTAATAACTAAAACAGTTTGAAATATAAATGCACAGGTGTTGACCTAAAAGGTTTGTCTGTGTCTCAATTTACTAGTGATATTTGCACTCTATAATATATTCGTCGTATCTATAATTTTTAGAGGTTGTTTGCAGGCTGACTCCTATTTGGTTGATGCATGTTTATTATTTCACACACTAACACTATCATGATACCCGTTTTGATTGTGTCGCAGTCTGTGCGTGTCACTCAATGATTTGTGCATGGTACACAGGCATTCTTGTATCTTCTTTCTGAAAGATGAATTATTATTTATGAGACCAAAAATAGATTAATCATTCTAACTACCATGAAATCATACTTTTCTATTCAATTTAGTTCAAAATGATCCGAACAAAACAAAATTGAATGAGATTTGTTTTGGCTTTATTGTCCATGTTCTTCGCACAATTAAACCCTAGGTCGACTGTTCAATGTGAATTTGATGCTATAGAAAAACTAAACTGAACAAATTGTTTCTTCATGTTAACATATTACATACATTAAGCAATTCTAAGTTGTAATACAATGTATAGACTTATTCATAATATGCCCACAATTTATTTTGAGTTTAGGAAATATTTCAAAATATGACTACTTCGTCCTCTGGCACGAAACACTTACATATCTATTGATGTTTTCCGATTGAACTTTATTTTTTGATAACGGAAATATTATTTATACGATGCAGTTTGTGTTATGCATGTCATTTATATATCATTACATTACAAATCCGAGAGGAAATACACTCTATTGCGTTAGGTATGATTTATTTTGTTATGATCTTATTAGCAATGTTATATTTTTGCAATGTAAGTTAATCATTGCAACATGCAAGTAAGCTTATAGTTTGAAACACATCATTAAGATGGGGTTAGTGATAACTTTAAAAATGTAATTGATTGGGTATGTTTAAATTTACTATATCATTATTGTCAGAAGTATACCCTTTCGTCTCTATTAATCACGCTTTTCACATTTTTACTACAGATATGACATTGTTTAGCTGTTTATTTGAGTTGTTAGTAATTCACACTGTGTTATGTGTAATTCGTTCTATTGGTAAGTTCTATTGCTCTAAAAGAGGGACGAAAGATACCAAAGGGACAGTCAAACTCATAAGTCTAAAACAAACTGACAACGCCATGGCTAAAAATGAAAAAGACAAACAGAAAAACAATAGTACACATGACACAACATAGAAAACTAAAGAATAAACAACACGAACCCCACCAAAAACTAGGGGTGATCTCAGGTGCTCCGGAAGGGTAAGCAGATCTTGCTCCACATGCGGCACCCGTCGTGTTGCTTATGTGATAACAAATCCGGTAAATAGTCTAATTCGGTAGGTCACATTCAGGAAAGGGAAAGGGATTGTAGTTACGACGTAAGGAACATATCCGATATCATTTGTGATACGGTTATTCCATAACGGTCAACCAACTCGTGATGGCGTCCGTAAAATTTACGAAGGGATATAATGACATTGTGGTTCTATATGTGTTGTTAATATAATAATATTTTGCTTACGTGGCAATATACAGTATTCTGTTTATGTTTGTCTAGAAAAATCCATACCGAAGTCTATCACCAAATATTGCAAATATAATCTGGTCTTTCATATGGTTCAATATGTAGCTATGATCAGGATTTAACAGAAATATTTCTGAAAACAGTAGAACGTAACGATATCGTCGCAATTTGAAAAAAGATCACAGTGACATGATTTTACAGCTAACTCAAGCTGTTGCAATTACTGTTATGTGTTATTGAAGTATCACACACACGATAAAAATAAATTGCACGATATTTATTCTATCTAATTTGTTCAAACCGTGAAAGGTAAAGCTATCAGAAAACCAAACAGATTCCGTTTATCAACGTTACGTTTTACAAATGTCGTTTTGATCTTGAACTCAAAGTGGAATTCGGTTACATTTAGAATAAGGCACATGTGTAGCCAGCCAAAAAGTTTGCAGGAGTATCGATAACTACAAAATAGACTCTATTTGAATATAATCTTGATTGACGGGTTTGCTCTATAGTATATTTAAGCATTAAAGAACCAAGTATTCTGCCGAATATTGATATTATACAGGAATTGTCTGTCATTTAGTCGCATGAAAAGCCAAGAAAATGTTACATTACAAATCAAAACTGTAGTGTCTTGTTTAAAACAATACATTCAACACCTAATTTTGCAAATGTATCATATAGAACCACAATGTCATTACATAGTGCCTTTCCAAAACAAAGTATTTCATTGTGTCGTCTTATAACTGAGTGGGAATAGCATAGTTTTCATATATAGCAGGTAACTATATAATAAATCGACGTTCCAATCATATTTATTAGGGGAAATGAGGCAAAATATGTCATGTATTGAACACCACAACTTTTACAACAACTTATGTAAAAATACATGTTAAGAACGTTACGCTCTTATAGAGATGTTGGTTGGACTTAACTCGTTGGTACAGTTTACAAAAGAACATGTATACACATAATAACATTTGGTTGAACATCTTAAGGATGTACTTGAGTGAGGTAAGGTGAAGATTAATATATCAAGAACTTAAAATTCATACTATAGGCTGGTAGGGCATTCGTTAAGGATGAAAAGCAGCTGAAAATATTGATAAGTCATCGAACTCTTTTTCGAGATAATTGAAATTTAAAATATGGCGGGAAAATGCTGACTTGAACTGTTGTCTTATATTTGCATTGGTCTTGTTTGGGTCTCAAAACAAAAGAAAAAAAAGTAAGAATCTTCTGAAATTTTGGAAAATGGCCTTTCATGAGCTATTTCGTCTTATATGAAAACATAAATCGGTGTTATGGGGCAAAATATTTGACTTTGTATTGTATGGAAGACACCCAGGAGTCCGAACATTTGAAACGAACTCCAAAACCTCACCTAAGTACATCATTAGATAACATTATTTGTCTACCAAACAGATCTTCCGGAGCCTCCAACAAATGTTTCAGTAATACCATTTGAAAGATATCTAGTAGTATCGTGGTCTTCTGGAAATAATGGGGGTTGTCCACAGACATTTTTCGTGGAATATCAAGCAGAAGACGAAGAACTTTGGAGCCGATCAGGATCTATAATTGATGACAAGAAGATACGAATGACTGAAATACTGTATGGCCTATTTCCAAACACTCGATATTACATTCGGGTACTGTCCAAAAATGAAATTGGAGAAAGCAATGCGACTTATGTGATAACTTTTAGTGAGTATTCAATAATAAGTGATTTAGTCGGTACATGCATATACATTTAGTAATAAGGCATTGTTTCCGAGAACTAACACTGTCTGCGCGGTCTTCATAAAGGGTGATAGGTTTATATGTAATGCAGATTGAACATGTTGAAATTGATTTGTTTTTGTTTATTTTTGGTGGAAATCAAAAAAAAATAAACAATTTTTATACAAGTGTTATTATGAAGGAAACTATTTTTTTGGTATGAGATGTACCGTCGTAAAGATATGATATGCACTGTCTTTAGACCACTTACCTCTCCCCCTTCTTTACAGCTCCGGTAGTACACATATTTAAGAACTTTCAATACCAACTTTGTTTTCAGACAGTTCTTAATGTCCGGAGATATGTTCAAAACATACCTGTCGCTTATTTACACAATTCTTGATAATCACGAGTATTCGCGAAACTGTTCACAATAACTCCAATCTTGAAAACTTTTGGACTGGTCTTACTGAGAACTTGGTGGATTAATAATAACCTAGAATTGATTATGACTGTTATACTAAGGAAGATTATGTTCTTCATTCATTAACCATATTCAACTATTCGTTTATTGATAGTTTTATTTAAAATGTATTTATTTGTTCATTAATTAGATGATTGATTGAATAATTCTTTAATCTATATATTTATCTTATTAAATAGATACAAAATTACCTAATTATTTATTTACTTATTATTCATTTATTTATCTTTTTATTTATTAGTTTACAAGATTGATCGTTTATATAAATATACAGTGTTAATTTCCATTGTTTAACGCAAGCGTACATTTTAGATAAATAAATTGAAAGAAAAATACGGTTCCTTATTTGTGCATTGTGATTAAAAATTCGTATGTTTTGTTTACAACTCTGTCTTGTATTGTTCTGGTCGTACTATTGCAAATATTTAATTGCATGACTGTATCATGTGTTTCCATCAGTTTACCATAGAACTACCACATGGTTAGGTTTGAAATTAATAGTAAATCCTAGTTTTAAGTGCTTACCGTTTTAATTTATTGACATTACTGCACGACTCGATTCTCAATTGATAGTGGTAAGATAAGCGTTGCAAAGAATCCTGTTAAACTTTTGTGAAAGACGATTTTAATTTTGCAGTGTTGGGAGAGTTTATGTTTTATTTTGAAGGCAATTGTAGTGACCTGCAATACAAGTACCGTTCCATTCGAGCTTAGTTATATGTCTTGTGGTTCTGTCTCTGACCTAGGTTTTCTGTATTTGGCAGGTGTAGTGCATCATGACATAAGACATTGTTACGTGTACCATGATGAACTTTCGTGCATGACTGCTGTGTATATTTTTGACATGTAACTATTGACCAGAATATGACTTTTTAACTCTTGACCTATGTACGTTGGGTGTGTCATCGAGATACAGTGTGTATATTACCTTGACCTCAAAATATAATTTTCAATTGACTTTACTTCTGAATATGTGGCATGTAGATGTATTGTCATAAGATGGTGCATGAGTCTAGTGGCAATAGAAACTTCATGTGAACTTGACCTTTGGCCTCAATGTACAACTTGTATATTTTGTTTGAATTAAATGAGAAATTGTCTGATCGGCACTCATACCACATCTTATATCTATTTTAGATATATATAAAGATACATTTGTTAGTTTTGTGTAGCACGATTACCCTTTCCTCAAAATCTGCTTTGTGTTTTTTAATAAGAAAAACTCTTGACCAGACTATGACTTTTTGACTTTTGACCTCTGCATATTGGGATCTCGTATGTTTTTAATTGTAAGTTCAGTTTTATGTTTTGGAGTTTGAACTAGGACACACTTAGTTTATGGGCCATCTGAAGCCCGTCTCCGGTCGAGTGATTTTCACGCTTTGTTGAAGACCTATTGGTGGCCTTCGACTGCTTTCTGCTCTTCTGTCATGTTACTGTCTCTTTTACACATTCCACATTTGCGTTCTCAATTTTTAAGAATGTTAGGTTCTAATGAAAACTAAGTCCTTCAATTTCCGTAAAAAAAATTCAGTTGGTTTCATTGGGGTCTAAGCGTGAGGCGGGGTTGTTGACTTTTTGTAAGCGTTACACGTGAAAGTCAAATTATTGTGCCGTGAAAACGGGAATTGAAGTCTAGCGGGACACGGGAAATTACAAAAAAATGAGAATTGCTTACGTACATAGGGTAAGCGGGATACGGGAATCTGACAAAACAGTAAGCGGGATCCGGGATCAGAACCCCAGCGAGACCCCCATGAGAGAGAACATGTACTGCTTTAGTAGCACCATGTGCTGCCAGTTGTGATAGATAATGCAAAATGTTTTAAT
Organism: Mytilus galloprovincialis; assembly: GCF_965363235.1. Taxonomy (NCBI): domain Eukaryota; kingdom Metazoa; phylum Mollusca; class Bivalvia; order Mytilida; family Mytilidae; genus Mytilus; species Mytilus galloprovincialis. Next base: position 4,085,989 of record NC_134851.1, read on the forward strand.
CATTTTACCTTAGATTTCATTTCATTTCATGGACATGCAGATATGGATAGTCTGTTTTTACATCTTAAAAATTCACACAGAAGGTATACGCATATCAATTAACTCAACTCAATGCATAGAACCTTTCAAGTATACTTAGACAGAGAGCTCAATCTAGTGAAACTTTTTGTTATGATGGTCACAAACATGTAACTTGAAATATCGTTGTATGTTACCAATCTGCACCGAGATCCTGAAAAAGTATGCAAGTTAATTCTAGAAATAGAATTCAATGGAAGTAAATAAAATATGTTATGGGTCACATATGCCCCTGCTTGTGAAAAAAACACCAGTAAACTTCCACATATAGATGCAGGATTCACGTTATTTTGACCGTCTTGTGACCATAAGCATTATGTATAAGTTTCAAAATATTTGGTTAAGGCAAACTGAAGTTGAAGAACGGTAACAACAGATTTAAAATTTTTCCTATCTTAAGGCTCCATGTTGACATTTGTATCATTGGTAATTGCACCCTATCTTTTTACATTTAATGACTCATGAACAGTAAAAGTGACGCCACCCAATATCGAGCTTCAGAGATCTGTGTTATGGGGTAATAAGCATTGCGTATAAGATTTATAACGTTTGATTGAGTAAAACTTATTTACGAGAACGGAAACAAAAAATCAGCATTATTTATGTTTTTATAGGGACACGTATTCTCATAAACGGTTAAAGTGACGCTACCAAATTTCAAATTTTATTTTGTGTTGTGTGGTAATAAGCATTGTCCCAGGTTAGGGGGATGGTGGGGATTCCGCCTTATTCGGTATGTATGTACCTGTCGCATGTCAGAAACCTGTAATTTAGTGTTTGTCGTTTGTTTATGTGTTACATATTTTTTTTTTCATAAATTCGTCCGTTTCTATTCTCGTTTCAATTGTTTTACATTGCCATTTCAAATCCTTTTTTGGGGTGACTATGAGGTATGACCTTTGCTCATTGTTGAAAACCGTATTGTGATCTATAGTTGTTAATTCCTGTGTCATCTGATCTTTTGGAGATTTCTCATTGGCACTCAAGCCATATTAGGTAAAGGGTGGGGATCCCGTTAACAAATTTAACCCCGCCTTATTCTGTATGTATGTGCCTGTCCCAAGTCACGAGACTGTAATTCAGTGATTGTTGTTTGTTTATGTGTTACATATTTGTTTTTGTACATAAATTAGGCTGTTAGTTCTCCGTTTGAATTGTTTTACATTGTCATTTCGTAGCTTTTTATAGCTTACTATTGTGTATGGACTTTGCTCATTGTTGAAGGCCGTATGGTGACCTATAGTTGTTAATTTCTGAGTAATTTGGTCTCTTGTGAAGAGTTCTCATTGACACTCATGCCACATGTTCTTTTTTATATTGTGTATAAGTTTTGTAGTATTTCCTAAAATCTATTGAAGCAAACTAAAGTTAGGAAAACGGGACTGATTTTTTGGAATGTTCGGGAAGGACTAGGGTAACCCCTTATGCCTTTCCACTATGGCACCAGCAAAAAATTCGGACTATTGTGCTGGTAATGTTCATCCCACTGGCACTGTCATTGACACACCCACAGAAACACAATTTTATTATAAAAATATTTAATCTTAATTTTGATTTCTTTTTTGGGGGGGGGGGGAGGGGCGAATTATATATATGCATCCCCTTCACATGGAGTGTCAAATTTGACAAATTTATTGTACATATACATAATTTTTGTAATATTTTATAGCTTATTTTTCAACTAATTAAAGCTTACAAACTTAAATTGATCATCTCGTTCTTTTTTTTTTTATGTCTTTTAACATTTTGTTTTGAACAAAATGATTTGTTACATATACTTCACATGTATTTCTATCAAATCTGGCATTATTACAAACCCAATTAAATAAAATTCAGTCGAACTTTAAAATAAGTATGCAATCATTCAAATATATATGCAAGTCGTTAACTGGTTAAGTTGCTAGATGCACATATCGCCGGCAAATTGAACATGTCGTTTTAAAATATTAACGGAAATAAGGGATGAGTAAAGAAAAATAAATGAAAACAGAACGACTGATTTAAATAAAAGAATGTTCGATATACTGTATATTTCGGTTTATTTTAAAAAATTGTACGATGCTTTATTTTTATCTAGTTTCCTAATGAAAATAATATAAAGAGAAGATAAATACCTTCAGGCCTCCTTTACCACCCATGATGAAATGTTTAATGTTATAAAACAATTTTAGCGTCTTTGACCTACTTTATCTTTTTATTCGGATACTTGCGGTTATCTTCTCCAGGTTCAACGGGAACATTAGAATGATCTAGAATAGAACCCAGATGGAATCACGGTTTAGAACCAGAGTGCCCGGATAGAACCCAATTGCATTCAGAATTCTCTTGACTTTTTATACCTTCAACGTATTTTCCAAAATCATTTATTTATTTAGTATATTTATATATAATTAAAGTAGCACAATACAAAGATGTTTTTACTTCCAATCTCCGACCTTTAAAATGCTGTCACTTTATTAAAACTTCATATAAGATAATAAAAGAGGTATACATAGATAAATAATAGATTAATATTTTAAATGAATGCACTATCTTTGTTATGCAATCATTATGTAATAAATTATTATGCAATCAGTGTCAAAATTTTGGTCAATTCACTTAAATGAATTTAGCTCTTTCATCTCTATAGATACACAGAGTATCTCAAATTATTGCTATCGTATACCATTCTCTAATAAATGTGTAAAGAGTGTAAACATCCACACCACATAAAAGTAGATAATGTATGATTGTGTAAAATTTTATCTATACATTATATTAAAAATCTGAGATTTTTTTTGGCAGATAATGGCAATTTTTAGACACAGTTATCATTATAATTAATTACATAATCGTTGTATAATACTAACACTACATTAATTTGAAAGAGTAATATGTTAGCTATCTATAGGTACCACTTTTATTTTTTGTTAAGCTTTATACAGAAAGTTACAGCATTTTAAAACTGGGGAACAGGAGGTATGAAATATTTGTGTTGTGTTACCTTAGTTCATTTATTTATTAAAGAAGTAATTGATAATTCTATTTTAAGTAATGATCTATCTAGCTATATCCATTTATATCAAATTATTCATTTAATTATCAAATATATTTCGATGTAGACAGTTTTTTTTTAATTTGTAAACTAAGATTATATGTAATATAACTAGTTTTATTACAGTTGTAAGGATTATGCATGTATTTGAACATAATAAATATATTTGCTAATTATCACTCTTTGATTTATTCTCGGGAATATATATACTTCTCAAACTAATCATACCCATCCATACGGTATGGATATTAATACAGTCAATTTAACTGCTTTTGAACTTTTATTTCGGACCACATTTTATTTATTACAAAATTACAAATATTGTAGTCGTTCTTCATGCTGAAAAATAACGAGAAATAAATGTATTATGGAGTTTAGTATGACGTTTCAAAGAACTGCTTTTTGGTATTTGGCAAGCTAAGGTCCGCGTCCCGGTACAAGATTTCTTCTCTGAGTTAAAGACTCCTTTCTGGATAGCGGCTGTTTTCCTCCTTGTTCGGGTTGTTGTCTCTATGAAACATTTCCCATTTCTATCCTCAATTGTATGATATATTATCTTATAGTGCCTTATCTATTTAGTTGGTTGAAGCTAATTCATCAAAGTAATTCAATGGGTTTATGATTTTATAATTTTAGCATATCTATATATATATATATTTCAGCTGATCATACATCAGTTACACAATCTCATTATTCCCAAGAAATAGCCATTTTAGTCTTACTATTGGTGATACTTACAGTCCTAGGACCAGGGATTGGGATGTGTATTCGTAAGTTTTTGTTTAGTTAACGAGGTGACAAGTGTTTGTAATATCTACATCAAAATCAAATATGCCAAATAGGTCAATGAGTTTTCTTTGAAGAAAATGAAATACTTGTTTCCATTGTTTGCAGGCTTGTCTATTTCGTATTGCCCGGAGATAAGGACGTCGATCCCGCAAAGCACCGCGGCTCTTGCGGTGTCCGGAGCACTTCCGTCGGCCCTTGAAAATCCGAGGGAGACACGGTGACTTTCGTGCCGGACCGTACCCTCTCAAAAGTGAAAAGCGCAACTTACCAAAAATCTTAGCGACATCTTGCGAACCCACAAAGCAAGGCACGAAACAAATTTGGCGAAAGAGCAAAAAGCCAGAGCAAATACAATAGGTCTTTTAACGTAGCATTGGAAAGACCTAATTACAATGTACCACTATAGCATAATATAGAAAATTATATGAGTACCAATTAAGTTCTCTGTCAAAGAAGGGAAAGAAACGTATGTATATTTTTTGATTTGATAATTAAACAAGATATAGTCAAATACTTTAAATGCTTTATTTACATGTAACATGTTACTAACACATAATTAACGTATCGTTGCATATAAACAATTAAAGGGAACCTAGGACAGAAGATCAAGCGCAGGTTTGTGTTTGTTTTAGACCAATAAGATATGTTTCAAGTAGACTACGCTAATCGCTATTATACATTATTTCCGGTCATTTACTTAGATATTGATGACATTATTTTTAAAAAAAGTTCATACTATCATCTCTATTACCTCCTTATAGATAATTAGCAGTGTATTGTTGTAGACTATGTAAAACATGTATAATGGCTAATTCAAATCTTAAATATTTATAAGAATGTTATGCAATGTATAGCAATTGATTCAAAACGCTTATTAAATATACAGTTATCAAGTATATATTATACAATAACAATTGGTCGATTAGTCATTATAGTCAAAGTTTTAAAAGCACAATATGTTTTTTTAAATGGTATTTTTCTTAGTCTTCGCATGATCTCTACTTGCCAAGTTCCTACTTTTATTTATTGAGACACGGTTTAATTTTTAGGATGATAACACCCACACATGTTCCAACATCCGAAGCCAGTAGTGAAGAAAGTGCTCATTATACGGAGATAATTGAAGATGATTACAGAAGGACCACTTTGCAAGGTACTGATAAGAAAAAAACATATCATTACCTGACTACGGGGGATCTCAATACCGTTCTCGACCGAGATGGCTAAATATTTTTGAAAAAGGACCAAACATTATTTTTCATCTCTAGTTCATTGGAAACAACGTCCTCAGTAAATACAAGGCGTTGTTTCATCGCATTACATAATACGCTTATTTCTAGAAAAGGAACTTTCAAAGCGGATTGCGTTTGAACTGACCGACAACGCAGCCAATGTGGTGCTTGTATTCTTTTAGTACTACACACTAGTTCTTTAGAATGGAATTTTAATTCTTTTATATTGAAATATGTGGTGATATAGGTAACACAAATATCATTTTCACAGCACATCTTAAAGCATTTCTAATAAATTGACGGCCCCTATTATGTATTTTTTAACTTAACTATACATAAAAAAGCCTCATCGCGGCCTCGTGTAAGTGTTCTACAACTTCCTTCTCTAGTTCCTTAAACACTATTAAAGAACAGAGAGATAACTTTTGTAAAACAATGAATTAAAATTCGGAGCTGCTAATTTTTCTACTTGATAACATTGATGTACGTATTTATATGAGCACATGTTGTGTTTTAAATAGCAGCCTTACCCTTAGGCTATATTAATTTTTAGTTTATGACCAAAGTCAGGAATCATCCAACTTCATTAAGCTAAATTGATAATTGCAACAACAAACACAGTTGAATAATTATACATTTGGTGAAAATACTGACGCTATTTATCCATAAGAACTTATTTCAAGTAAATTAAATATAAACATGATCAATATACACTGATATAGAATAATACATGGCAAAATAATTTTTGGAAAAATATGGAGTTGAAATTGTAGGACATTTGTTGTAGTGGGATCTAATTTTTGTACTATACAAGCAAGTGGACGTCATATGTCAAACGTTGACGTCATTCGAATTATCACATCATGCTAGGTATGCGATACGGGTTTGCTATGCGATACGGGGTATTCAATACGGGTTTAGCTATGCGATACGGGGTATGCGATACAGGTTAGGTGATACAGACTGGAAAAAATAACCTTTATTAGATAAACAAAATTGCTGTATTTTGTACTAAATCTATGATAAACATGATTAACTGTCCTTTTCTATATTTCTTGATAAACTCTACATCAAAATAACTTTTTTCCTCTCCTGTTGTTTATAACAAATTTTGGATCGTGATCTTCATATGGCACCATCATACGGTGTATATATATAACTATTTTGCTCTGCTAGTTGTGTACGTTTTGGATGTTAACGTACGTTTCATAAGTTTTACTAGTTAATTATTATGTCAGGGAATTCGTAACCACACATTACTCTTCACTACACATGTATATGAACACTTATTTACCTGTTGGAAATCTCTTTCAAAGGGAATAGCAAATCACCATTTTACGAAGCTTTTGTATTGCTATCGCCTAGATTTCCATTACGTAATATTCGTGTCGGGTTTTTAATCGATCTATAAACATGACGAATACATAGACATCATTAAGTGCAAACTAGCATTCCTTATCGTTTGTTATACATTCATTTCTTCGATGAATACTCATCGGATACTTTTTAAAGGAGATAAATTAGTAATATTAGATATAGGAAGATGTGGTGTGAGTGCCAATGAAACAACTCTCCATCCAAATAACAATTTAAAAAAGTAAACCATTATAGGTCAATGTACGGCCTTCAACATGGAGCCTTGGCACACAGAACAACAAGCTATAAAGGGCCCCAAAATTACTAGTGTTAAATCATTCAAATGGGAAAACCAACGGTACAATCTATATAAAAAACGAAGAAACCAGAAACACGTATAAATTACATAAACAAACGACAACTACTGTACATCAGATTAACATGTTTTGTTATATGTACAAATATAAGTAAAAATTCATTAAAGTAATTGAAAATTTATCCGTTTCCAAGAGCGATTTGTGATAAAGTGAATAGAACGCAAGTACGTTCATTTTTAACAAAAAGACAGTATTTCTATCTAGTCAGTGTATTAACTATGGATTATTGTGATATTGTTCAATAAATTATAATTTAAAATGATTGCTAGAAAATCATCAGATGGATACACATAGAAATTAAACACAGAAAGGGCGTGGCCGGGTAGTTGTATATCATAAAAACACATTATTTTACTTTGCCTCTAAGTGCGTAGAATCGGCGAAGTGCGTTGATGAAAAAAGAGGAACTCATTTCTTCTATTAAAATGTTGGTAAGGAAAAAAAATCAATGAAAAAACAATTATCTATTTAACTTTATCAAAATAAAATATAGACCTTGTGATTCTAAGGGGAAATATATAGGCGTTGCTGATTTTTTTACTATACGATTTTAATATTTCAGTAAATAATAGTCCCAACATTTTGGTGAATAAAACTGGTGCTGAAAGTACAGAAACAGCCATGCAGCCTTCATCATCATCCGACAATACCATAGACATCATAGATGATTCACAGAATTGTGATGATGGATATGAAAAACCCTACACAACTCTCGTGGTACAAAATCTTACTAAAGATGAACATGTGTATCTCAAAACAAATAAAGTATCCTACTATGAAAATTCAACACCTTTTGAGAAAGCAGCTTCCGTTGAAAATGGAAAACAAAAAACAAACCTACATGTTTATGAAAATGACCACCAAGAAAATGTGAACCTGAATAACATTGATAACGACTTCGACAATCATTGTCAGCAGTCATACATAGATCCAAAATACAGTAAGGCTGTATACATAAACTTGATGCTGAAACAATAATGCAAAATTTTAGGATTCAGACTTTTCTTGTCTTACTGCTAAACAGAAAAATATTTTTAAATGTTTCACTTGTATCTATTATCAAATAATAATTTGCATCCAATATGTTTTTCGTGTAAGAAGGTAAAATCATCAATAATCAATTTATTATGAGATATATGAGAGTTGTACTATACATACTGTTGACCATCCATACTGTTGAGTCCAACACAAAAAATGTCGACTCGCAACACGACAATTGTCCCTTGCTAAATATTTGGTTATCCTATATATAGTAATATTGGTAAACAACTAATCGTAATTGGTGTAAGCGCTATAATCAACAACCATTATTATCATTTCTTATGTCTATGCAAAGTTCAATAAAACTTCCAGTTACACGTATCTGTATATATTTAAAAGTACTAAAAAATGATTAACTTCAAGTCTTGCAGTCAGAAAATGTTAGAATATAATAGCATCGGTAGAAATTATTCTTATACTCTTAGGTCAAGAAATATGTTTAATGTCCTAGTTGCGAACTTTTCCCAGTTTGGTATATATGTGTCACTTGTTGTTGTAAGTGTGTGTATGTTGCATTGTTTTCGTCTCTTGTTTAAGTTTTTGTTTTAAATAAAAAAGTAAAATCACAAAAATACTGAACTCAGAGGAAAGTCAATTTGAGAAGTCCATAATCACATGGCAAAATGAAATAACAAAACACATCCAAAACGAATGGACAAAAACTGTACATGCATTTTCAAATGTAGAAAATGGTGGATTAAACCTGGTTTTTATAGCGCTAACCCTCTCACTTTGATGACAGTCTCATCAAATTCCGTTATATTTACAATGATGTGTTGGCTAAACAGACAAAATAAATAAAATAGTCAAAATATGGGTACAGAGATTTCGTATAATTCCCAATGTTGATGATTTCGTTTGATATTTCAAAATAGATTAACAAGTAATTAATCCCATCTTATAAGAAGCGGATTGAAAACTGTACATTATACTGTTATTCAAAACATTCAATTATACGAGATTTCAGAATTCAGCTAATATAAAAAAAAATAAGTACCAAATTATGTCAATCACCTTTTCATGCTTTTGAAACGAACAAAACTTCATAAAAAAAAAATCATAAAGTTGGAAAAAATGTTTCTTTTATTTATCATGTTTATACTACAATAAAAAGTATTGGTATCATGCCTCTTTTCAATGAATTATTCCCGCTTGAAATGAACATCAAAATTTTGGTAATAGCAAGGCCAGTAAACGATGCTTAATTTTTTTAAAGGTTGATGATAACGAACTATTAAATGTCCTTAGAATAAGTCCTTCTTCCTCGGGGTGTGGCTGAAAATATGTTATTGACTTGTTTATCAATGATTGAATTTCTTTTTTTCTCCAACATTTCCCAGTTATTTAAAAATTTAAGGGACCAAAATTTAACATGAATTCCACTGTATTGAATATATTACAATAGATAGAAAACAAAACATTATAGGAACGAGTAAATATCAACTTGGTCAAAATGAGCAAGAACGGTTCGTGGTTACGTCGACAAAAAAGAATCAGCGATAATATAAGTATGAACGCCAGAACCGTGTTTCACATACAAAAGACTCACCAGCAACGCTCGTGTTGACAATATTACATCAAATTGACAAACAGGGGCATTTATTTTGATTTTGCATTTCATGTAATACATTTCATCACACATTCGTAGTATTTCGGTTACCTTGTCAGTTTTTGTGTTTGTATCTGTCATCTTTATGAATTATAAAACTTGAATATTGGAAAACTACAGTAAATATATTAAATTCATAATATCTACAAAATAAGATTTATACCAACAACAAAAAAACAACAGAGGAAGCACTTGTTTTTTGTTTTTTTTATCTTAATGGAGTTCATTACAAACAGGAACATATAATATAGTTATATATTTCGTACATATAGACATAATTCCATTTCAACTCTTTAAATAACGTATATTTCTAAATTCCTCGTACAACGAGAATCCATGTTGTTGAAATTTATGCCCAATGAATATCATACCGTATCAAAGTTTGAAAGGACGTCAAGTTGTATTTAACATGGACGTCTTCTCTTACTAATGTCCAATATCAATTCATCAATGTAATCATTTCAACCCTTTTTTCATCGGTATGGTTATGTGTTTGTGTGTTTATTAAAGAAACACATTGTTTAAATATATATTTTAAAGAATATACATCATTTAATGACAATAAGACAATAACCGACACCATACAACTCTCAACAGAACTAAAAATTCTATGAAATTGCTATTATTAAGACGCTTGATTTCTTTAGTGACAACATACTTGTAACATTTGGAGGACGTGTTTCTTTTTACCAAAACCATCGACATTCCCATGAGAAACAACTGTCCATCTCTTCTTACCGGTTTGTTTTTTTACTTTTATAGAGATGACTTTATAAAAGAACTTCTTAGAAAGAATTTAGAAAAAATTAGCAGTAATTTTGACTGTACTTTCCGCTATATAGATGATGTTCTCTCATTGAATAATCCAAAATTTGGTGACAATTCTCAACGCATATATCCAATCGAACTGATGACAGAGGACACAACAGAAACTAAAATTGATTTCATGATTGACTAACGGAAGTATTTAAAAGTTATTAGATAGGTTTAACATATTAATTTTTGTATCATATTTGTACTTCTCATAGTGACTAATCCGGAACACAAATATAACATTATGGCATCCGGTATTTCGTAATGCATAAACCTGTGAATCTCAAACTAAGGTCCTGGTTGGGAAATATAATTGCACATACAAGGGCTCCTCTTCTAATGAATACTTTTCCTTGTTGGTTATTTCATTTTGCATAACATGAGCAATATTGCGGGTTTCTGTATTCTCGTTTTTTGGTATTCATTGTCTTTGTCATAAGAAAATTGTTTAATTTCTAATTGTTAATATGTAGAGAAGGATACTTAGCATGTTCCAATGTTTTATTTTGGTTATGTCTGATGCATAGCTATAGCGAAGAAGATCTACCAATCTGCAACTGTATGCTAATTAAAACGGGTTATGGCTCCACACTGGATGTAAACTGAAGTTACACCACTGGTGTTACTAATTGACTTGGAAAAATCCTTAAACCGTACGTACAACGTCCGTTTTGAACAGCTTGTCCTTCCAGAGCACAAGTTTCGCCAGAGTTAGTTAAAACAAATCCATTTATTTTTTAATTCATCTACAATTAAAGCACATTTATTTACAATCAGTCATTTCAATTTCATCTGGATAAGTCATTTATTTAATTAGCACAATCTAAGGATAATGATGACATAACTTTTATTTGTGTTTCATTTAAGAATGTAATTATTTCTTTTTTATGGAAATGAAACGAACATTGTTTATTTTGATATATTTTTTTCATTAACAATATTTACAAGATTGAAGTAAGTTATTTTAACAAATGATCATAATCAATGTCACAAATAGGGGTACAAAAATAACACTGACCCCACCATAAAACTAGGGATGATTTCACATGCTCTGGAATGGTAGGCAGATCATGCTCCTGTGACATGTGGCATCCGTCGTGTTGCTCATGTTGTTACAGAGCCGGTACATAGTCTATTTCGGTAGGTCACATTCATGAAAAGGGAATTGAATATGTGTTAAGAAATAAAAATAAGTACACCGAACTAGTTTTCTTGCTACAAGTAGAACATTGAAATTTCACTATAATTTTAGTAAACCAGTTTTGACAGATGAATAATTGGCTCTTTAAAACACTATATTGAGTATATATATCATTTTGTTAAGGATTTTCTTTGTATTTCTCTATATAAATACGTTATCAAACATATTTAACCATGTTCGTCACCGTTTCATTTGATTACTCGTCAGAAGGGATGTAGTACTAAAAATAATGTATGGACTGAACGTATATACATAATATTTATGTTATATGAATTTAGGATGCAATAACTACATAAGTAAGCCTTCTACCAAAAATAAAAGCACAAATTTATAATATTTGAACTGTGGATAAATACTGTTTTTTCAAATTTAGATTAACATATAAACACAGAAACACATAGAGTACATACGGGTCATATATTTCGAGGGATTGTTTATAAATCACAGAACAAGGGATGTACCGACTTAACATTCTAGTAGATTCTCTTTAAATTAGAACGACATGAAACTGATCAATATCAATAAGTGTGTAGTACATGTACTGCATATTTTAGAGCAAAGTATTTTTAATCCAAACGAGACTGTTTTTCCTGGCACGAATGAAACCATTGTACTTTATTGCTATCGTTATGATCATTCGGAATGAGCATGGCAGTATATCGAGACAGGCAGTACCATCTTCAATGGAAAGGAATGCGACAGATAAAACATTCACAGTACAAACTGAAGGACACTTGCTGAATCAAAATTTAAAAAACACTAATATTGATATCATTGGCGGACACAGCTCTAGTGAATGCAACCTCAAGATAAGACGTTTCTCAGCTGCGGATGAAGAAAATTACACATGCAAATACTTGAGTCTTGGTACACGTGTATCATATAGGCTTTACCATGTGCAATAAAAAAGTAAGTATTCGTTCATACATATTTAGTATGTGCGTGGATGATCATATGCACAGGTCGACTAATAGATAGTTTTTGTCACAAAATACTCAGCAAGGGATTGCAAATCACAAGCAGAAAGCCCTAATCGTATTAGGCACAATTTTGTGGAACTTTTAGTCTTCATTGCTTTTCAACTTTGTACCTTTTTTGTGGCTTTCGAACTTTTTTCATCAGATCGTCACTGGTTAGTCTTGTGTGGACGAAAAGCGCGTCTGCCGTATTAAATTTAAACCTGGCAATTTTTGTTGCTATTATTCGTGTGTTTCCCTGTCCTATATGTTCTCCCATTTACATGTTATATTGTATACTATTATATTATTCATTGATGGGTCTTTCTGTCCCGACTGCTCTATTGATTATTTATACCGTTCTCCTAGGCCTGTCACGTGATGTTTTCATTTTAATGGTATTTTAACATATATGTAGGCGGTTTTATTGCCATCAAACCAAGTTGTTTTCTTAAAATGTCCTGTACCAAGTCCGGAATATGCCTGTTATAATACAAAATCTGTTTCTATGTATGTATGCGCTTTGTACAGTAGTTCAGTGTTTCTGTTATTCGTTATTTTCCTTTTACAGTTGATGCGTTTCCCTTGGTTTTGGTTTGTGACCTCGATTTGTTTTCGTTTAATCGATTAATGACAATAGATCAGCAGTTTTACTACTATTGCCTTTATTTAATTATACATGTTGTCAGTATTTGCAACTGACTTTTGACAAATTTTAAACCTAATAAAAAGCATCATATAATGATTGATTACATTGAGTTTCAGCGCCACTTTTAGTAATTTTGTGCCATTTTGTGTCGGTCATTATTTATTGGTAGCTGATTTTGCGTGAAAACGGAAAAAGCATTAATACATTAACCTTCCAAATATGGATTTTGATAAAAGATAGAGAAGGAAAACAAATAAACGCACTCCATTGTTACAAGATATGTTATATGTAACATTAACGTTAGTTCTTGAGAAAATATAGACGTGTTGTTGTTAACATGAACATGATGAATGTTATATATTGCGATTTTACTATTTCAGAAAATGATAATCCGATTATTTCAATCGTCAATATGGTTGGTGTTGGTAATCCAGATACAGTCTCCCAGTTTTCTGAACATGTATCAGCATCTTCTGATGCTAACACAAATAAAAATTATTATGATGGGTATGAAAAACCATACACAACTCTGATGGTACAAAATCGTGCTGACGACGAGAATGGGTATCTCATTACAAGAAATTTTACATCTATAAACATCATGTGTTTAAAAAGTAGCTCGTGAACGTTCTTTTGAATATAGAAAAATAATTACTTCACTTGTTGAAGCAAACCCACAGGTTTACGAAAATGGTGATCAAGAAAATGCGAATTTAAATTATATTGATAATGATTTCGGCAAAACGGACAATGATTTTCACCGGTCTCACATTGAGAAAACAAAATTAAGACAGAATATTTTAACTTAATGCAAAAACAATAAAAGTTAGTTTTATCGACTAATCGGCGACGGAATGATGATCGCCAAAAACGGTTTCTCCTGAGGTACCAAGAACATTATAACAAAAAAACTATGAAATCATGTTCAATGTTTTATTTAAATTCAATATAAGAAAAGGATATGTTATACTTTTCACATTAGCAATATTCGGTTTTGAATGAAAAGTCTTCTTTTATAGTCTGTCAAAGATTTTGCATTCCTCATTTCAATGTTAGCTCCATGTACATCTGTAATAATGTTAGGATAATAACACAAACACATGTCCTTACTACAGAGGCAAATATTATCGAAAGCGGTCATTATACAGAGATAAATGAAGATGATTACAGACAGGCAATATTGCAAGGTACCTTAATGAAGAAAATTAGTAACGTTCTTATGTGATTTACCACCTATAAGTTGGTACCTATGCTAATAGCAGATGATTACTATAAGTTTATTGGTCCCGTGTATATTAGATGTGTATACATGCGATGAAAATTAAACTTTTCGATTATAAATGTTGTCAGTATTAGCATCTAACTTTGACAATTTTTTTTACAAAACCTAATTTAATTTATCCTATAATATTTAATTAAACGATGTTTCAATGCAATTTTTAGCACTTTTGTGTATTTCATGGCGGTCACTTTTTATTGACGAAGGGATCCAGAGTTCATTGAGAGAACCACCAAACTTCAGTCTGAAACTGACATACGTAGTCAATAAAAATGTGACTGAATAGTTGACCTACACCCAGTCATAACTACTGTCAGATTAATTTCATAAGAACTTTTTAAACAATTCGAACACAATCATTTAAGTTACCTGACTTTGAGGGGGAAAAAATTCCCAAAAGTTTCAACATTCTGAATATTTATTTTAATAATAGCTTGAGATGGAAAACCAATAAGCACACTTATATTTATTTAGTTATTTGATGTTGTATATGCTCTTCAACTTTGTTCTTGTTTGACTTTATAAATATTTTGATATGAGCGTCACTGATGAGTCTTATGTAGACGAAACGCGCGTCTGGCGTACTAAATTATAATCCTGGTACCTTTGATAACTAATTATACGTACTATTATCATGATTAGTAAGTTATAAAAGAAATATTTACGTATTTTAGTTAACATAAATGTTATATAATTCGATTTTACGATTGCAGAAAATGGAAATGCGATTATTCCAACAGTCAATGTAATCGGTGTTGATATTATAGATACAGCCGCGCAGTCTTCTGGACCTTCATCAGGATCATCCGACAATAACATTAATACTTTAGAAAGTTATGAAGATGGGTATGAAAAACCGTACACAACACTGATGGTACAACACCGTGCTGACGACGAACATGTTTATCGCAATACTAATACATTCTATGAAAATTCAACACCTTTTGAGAAAGCATCTCGTGTGAGTTCTTTTGAGTTTACAAAACAAGATACTTCACAGATTGTAACATATCACAATGATTATACAAATGGCGATGAAAAAAATGCAAATCGTAGTTATATTGATAATGATTTCGACAAAAATGACAAAGATTGTAACCAGTCACATATTGATCCACCAAAATATAAGGCTGAATATATTAACTTGATGCTGAAATAATAGGAAAACAGTTTTATTATTCGTACTTAATTTAGTAGTCAGCACTTCGGTCTTAACATCAATTGTAGTTATACGGTCTTTTTTTTATGAATTAACTGTTTGCATTATGATGAATTAAACGATTTACTCATCCCAGGCATATATTTCCTACGCCGTATTTAGCACAACTTTTTAAATTACGGTTGCTCAATGCTCTTCAACTTTTGTTTGTCTTTCTTATTAGTTTGATCTGAGCGTCACTGATGAGTCTTATGTAGACGAAACGCGTGTCTGACGTATCAAATTATAAACTTGATATCTTTGATGACTATAAACTTGACTGTTAACTTCTACAAACATGAAAACGGTTATCAAATGTTGTCCGTGTATTAATTAAATAAAATGCATTCGTTTGTTTCAACTGTTAAGGATATTGCATGACCGATGACCAATGCAGTTGGTGATATATTTGAGTTAAACGATAGAATGAGTGTTACGTTACTTATCTGTAGGAGGATTTATCGCTTCATGTCACACATCAATGAATCTCAACAGATGTAACATCACTGTTATTACAGGTGGTCCAATAGATGAAAATCTGCTGGAGCACCTGCATGTTGCAAGGATTTAAGTAGGGTTCCAGTTGTTTCATCAAATGTTTATGTAGTACTTTTTTTAGGAATATTGCTTTTCGTTCTGTGTTTTTTGAGATCTTAATGTGTTGGTGTTTCTAAAGGAGTAGTTAATTACTGATCGAGTCTTACATTATTATGTCTTTTTAACTTTTTATTATTCGAGCATCGCTGATGAGTGTTTTGAAGACTACAGGCGCCATTGCCGCATACATTATTTGTTTTATTCTATTTTGAGCGTATCGAAAGTCAACCAGAAATTCAACTTTGCTTATATTTTCGTCTTAAATTTCATCAAAATGAATATAATCTTAAACATGTATTTGTCAAAATACGAGATGTTAATTGAATTTAGCATCTCGAGCTATAGTGTTAAAATACTCTGCCTATGACCATGATACATGTAGTCATTTGCAAACAGCAGCTTTCACGATATGGACAACACCAATTTTAACTCTCTTGATGAAACATTCTTATAATTTGTCAATCTTCAAGAGAACCTAAACTTTTTTAAAGACATATAAACGTTTTATTCCTAAATATTTCTTGTATACAATTACCTTAGTCGTCCAGGAACAGGTTAGGGATCTCTGTTTACAAAATGAA
This sequence comes from Mytilus galloprovincialis, assembly GCF_965363235.1. NCBI lineage: Eukaryota > Metazoa > Mollusca > Bivalvia > Mytilida > Mytilidae > Mytilus > Mytilus galloprovincialis. The sequence continues at coordinate 4,102,779 of NC_134851.1, forward strand.
CCATCTATCCAGGGGAAAAAGAAGGCAATAAAAATGAAGTCCACTTTTTACCTAGGATTTACAACTAGTGTAACAAAATATCCATATAACCGACTCCAACTTTGTCTTATCAATGATATCAACGTCTTTCAAAAGAAGAACATGCTTTAGATTATTTTTCAAGTATTGTTTCCTGATTTTATAAATATCTTGCGTTGCTTTAGGCGTTTTGTCCAATGTTATTGAATTCCTAATTTTCCATAGTGTCCATTTAAAATATGTGATGATTATGTTTAAAGAATTATCATATTTAAATTCTATCGTGTTTTTTATCTAATACAATGTCCTTTTCATCAAAAGGATTATTTATTCCTATATTTGATTTGATAAGTCTTTTTTATAGATTTTTTAAATTAACTGTGATGTACTACAAATGAAAAATAAGGATTTCTACATCACTGTCATTTTGACACATGTGGCATTTTCCATTTGATATCTTTAGGTTTTTTAATCTTTCTTCATTTTATTAACTATTGTGCAAGGATCTCCATTTAAATTCTTTTACTTTATTTTCAATTTTTAAATGTTTTAATCCCGATCATATATTTTCCCAAGGTATATTTGTTCGCATCCCCTCTTTTATTTCAGTTAATCAGCAGACATTTCTATCTATCTGATTCACTTTTCCGTCCCATAGAAAGGTCAAGACTACATCATTTAGCTCTTTAGTATACTTATCCGGAATTTCTCGTATTTCGTATTTCGATCTCGTAAGAACAGAGAGAAAGTATCATATGTTTTACCATAAGTATTTTACCTTTAAATGTAAGCTTCCTACTTTTCCATACGTGTTACAATTTTTATCTTGATATTTTATTTTTCTCCAATATCATCGTTATTTATTTAATAACCATGACACCCCCTTATGTTTTAACATTGACTTTGATCCATATGATTTATCAAATTTAAATCGTTTTCTTTTAGAAGCCCCTAATAGTAAGCCTTTTTGTGTTGTCATAGTTTATTCTAGAACCCGGAGCTTTTTTGTATAAAGACAAAATTTTGAAGGTATTTTCTACAGATTTTTCACTTTCATTAAATACTTCGGTGTAATCTGTAATTTGGTTTCTATAAAGTCCCCCCCCCCCCCCAAACTCCTGGTAATTTTTATCCTTCTATTTTAAAATTAACCCTTATCGCACTTGTCATGGGTTCAGCCTGTATATATACAAGAGAGGCGCTATTGGACAACCTTGCCTAGCGGAGCGAATAATCGAAAAGTATCTTGATACTTACCCATTGGTTTTAATACAAGTAGTAGCATTGTATAATGGCATTTGTATCCATGCTCTAAACTTTCCACTATTTTCAAATTTCTCCAATACAAAATCTATCCATTTCTATTCAACCCTATTAAACGCTTTTTGTTGATCCAAAAGTAATAATCCCTTCTTCCTCTTCGTTGTCAATATATTCAATAATGTTCGGAATCATTCGGTTAGCCTCGCTTATATTTCTACTGTTAACAAGCCCCTTGTGATCGGTGTGAATAATCTTTGGCAATACTATTTTAAGTCAGATAGAATCTTTGCAATAAATTTATATTCACAATTTAGTAAAGTTAGTGGTCTCCAATTTTTTTCCCTTTTTCCTCCTTTATGTTGCAATGTTTAGACCCCCTTATGTTGAGAGTTACTCAATATAGTATCATTAAAAATTTCTTGTAGTAAACTAAAGAAATCTTCTTTTATTATATCTCAGTATTAAACATAAAATTCTGATATTGTACCATCTTCGCCAGGTGATTTGTTCTGTTTGAGTAATTTTACAATGTAGTACCTTTTCTACTTCACAGATATTTAACATTGCTTTATCGTCTTTTCTTACCTTATCTATCATACACTCACAAAGTTTCTCGCCTACTGTTTTGTTCCAGCCTTCAGTGGCAAAACGTTTAGTATAAAATTTTACTTTTTTCATTTAAAATAGAATCAATGTCACATTTATACTCACCGTTTTCTGTTTTTACAGGTTGCCATAATTTGTTCTGTCCATTTTCTTTTCTAAATTAAGTATTTGGTCGACTTCCATTTAGTTCGTGATCTAATTTTTGCGGCGACTGCATTATTAGTTTAATATTCCTTAATTTTATTTTCTATTTCTAATTTTGATTTATTTGAATCGTTCAATTGAAGTTTAATCTTTCAAGCTGTATTTCTAAAGTAATGACATAATCTTGTTTTGATAAACGGTTTAACTTTTGACTTATAACGAATCCAAACTTAAACGTTGCGAGTATCATACAATGACCATAGTCCAAATACATCAGAAAATATTATATTACAACATCTTCTTTTGAGTATAGAACTGCATTCCTTATATTTGGTAAAGTCAGTCGTTACCACAAGTTGAATTAAACAAAATTATTAGATTAATTCGCGGATTAGCTACATTCCGGTAAGTTATTACTGGCAGTTATTCAATAAGTAATGTAGACAGATATGTTACCTTGATAAAACAATAAGCAATTCATATGTAAACATATATACAACTGCAGTATTGTTCATGTAACAATTCCGTTTTTATAATACAACGTACAAAGTTATAATATTGGGCGTTTAAGTACATTATCAAATGTATCAGTGGTATGCTATTTGATATTTATGTTAAAATAATAAGATGTGGTTTTAATCAAATAAGAATCAAAACTATTTTGTTGACCATAAAGAAAAAGCTGATGTGTCACTCAGTCTTTCTATAACTTATAGATGATCGAGAAGTGTTAGAACTGCAAAATATCAAAATATTAAAATGTCAGTAGTTTTACCAATTACCAACGAGATAGGTCAACAGCATATATTTAGCCTTGTCACATTGAGAGATTTTACTATGAACAACGACGTGTTTTCAACATATGTAAATATAGAGAAATCAAGAATAATCATATTTGGTGACAAAACATGTACTATATACAACTGTTACAGGTCTACGACAAAGACACGATATTAAAATATTTCCGTTTTATAAAACAATAAATCTCTGCAAAGGAGTATCTAATATTTTTAAACGATAAAATACGCGATGTAGAACAAACTTTGGAGATTGTTAAATGTAACCAACTTACACCATGTACAATAGTTCTAAATATATATACGCCAATAAGGTTTACATTACATCTGGCCCGAGCTGATAGATAAATTGTCTTTGTGCTATTCATTTTGTCCTAAAACTTCGGTGTTTTCAAAGATAATATACGAACTCAATAAACTGGACAATTGATTTGTCAAAATTATTTGAACGACAATAACTTTTAACTTTTAAATGTTCACATTCTAACGTGAAACACCTGACGCTACAGTAAAGTTGATGTGAATGCAGTCACATGACTTCCAATATTTGATTCCAATTTTTGTCGATTAAAATACATATAAAAATAAATATATTTATTAATAGTATCGGAATCACATGTCTGTGTTTGTTTACGTTAAACACGTGTTGATGAGCACATGGTTGCATACCTGGTTTGTTATTTCATGATTTGATTGGCTATTGTATGTCGCAATGCAGGTATTCTACCCGTTTGTACGAGGGTAGGATCGTGATTCTCGTGCAGAATCTCATTATAAATATAAGATATTTTTATAACCAGTTATTCGACGTTCTGCCTTTACCGAGTAGCATACATTCCGTTTCGTTATACACCTAATGACCGAAAATCACTCAGACGACGAGGACACATTGTTTTTGCACGAGCCACCAGTACATTCAGGTGCCAAGTCTAGTTCTGTACCACAGATAAGTGATCAAACTTTTGAACTTTTTACTTCTTATTTTGATAGCAAGATTTCTTCTCTGAAGAACGAGTTGGACTCCCTAGCTAAGAAGCTCAAGAAGGAGGTGTCCGTTAAGCTTAAGGGGGAAGGGAATCAGATTTAATACTCCTTCAACTCAGATATTGTTTCCGAATTGCAAAAACTTCAGAAGCGTACATCCGCGGAAGATTCCGTTAGCACCAATTTGATATCGGGTCTTATTCTTAAAATCAACAGGAGGAATAAATTGATTCGAATTGCTGACAAGTCGCCAGCAGGCTGGTCCACAGTCAGAGAATACGAAAATGATTACCTGGCATCAGACTCAGAAGATGAAAAACGTTTACGGCAAGCAGAAAGCAGGGCCCTCAAGACCATCAAAGAAAAGAAAACCCGTGGAAAACCGTACTAAAAACCATCCGCCACCGTTTCTAGACCTGCCAACTCTACTGATACTAGTAACAGTTACTATCAGCCTAACAACGCTACTCAGCAGCCCTTTCCGAGGTTCCGTCGCCGCGAGGCGACCCCATACGACACCTGTTACGAGTGTCATCAAACTGGCCACTTCAAGAGGAACTGCCCAAAAACTGCAAACAAAACAACCTTTGGAAACTTGTCAAAGTGAAAAGATACAAGATGAGTATATTACTTTTGTTGACAATTTAATGCTATTTGGTCATATTAATGTTCTCTTTCAACATGTTAAATATTTTGATAATATAGATTTTTCAAAAATCGCTAAAGGAGTAAAATCAAGCTAATTTACACATATAGAGTTTTGGAAACACATTGGGGCCAACAAATTTGTGTTGGACACCATTGAAAAGGGTTATATAATTCCATTTATGAAACAACCCCCTTCAATGAAATTTCGGAATAATAAATCTGCCTAAAAAAATAGTTTGTTTGTAATGAAGCGGTAACTGAGCTAATTAGCAATGGCTATATTCTAGAAGTACCATTTCAACCATTCGTCGTTAATCCTCTCAGTGTTGCTACACAAAAGACTGGTAAAGAGCGTTTGATTTTAGATTTAAGTGAATTGAATTTCTATGGTTTGAAAAACAAGGTAAAATTTGAAGATTGGAAAATTGCAATGGAATTCTTCCAAAAAAGATCATTTTCTAATTAGGTTTGATTTAAAATCAGGATATTTTCATTTGGACATCTGTAAAGAACAACAAATATATTTAGGTTTTTCCTGGAATAACAAGTTTTACTGTTTTTCTGTATTAGCTTTTGGTTTAAGTAGCGCCCCCTATATATTCACTAAATGTTTGAGACCAATGGTAAAGTATTGGCGAGAAAATGGTGTTAATATTGTTCTTTATCTTGACGATGGATTAGGCATGGATGAAGGTTATAAAAATTGTAAAGATACTTCTGAATTTGTAAAGTCATCACTTAAACTGGCTGGATTTATTGTCAATGAAGAAAAATTAATTTTTGAACCAGTTCAGTGTTTAGAATGGTTAGGATTTATTTGGGATTCAAAAGATTATACTTTAAAGGTGCCAGAGCGCAGAATTAAAGACACTAAAGATTCTCTTGATATTATACTAAAATCATTTTCAAATTTGAACGCACGTATGCTGGCTCAATTTGCCGGAAGAATTATATCAATGTCACAAGTTATGGGTAATGTCACAAATTTAATGACGAGGCATATATATTTCGCGATAGAAAACAGAAAAAACGTGGGATTCAAAACTATATTTAGTATATGAAAAATGTGTATTAGCTGAATTGAAATTTTGGCAGGAAAACTTGTTGGAGCTTAATGAGAAACGTTTATTGAATGATTCTTTACCGAGAATTATGATATATTCAGATGCAAGTAATGTAGTTTTAGGTGCATATACTGTTGAATCAAATGAAAAGATTTTTCATTGTATGTTGAATGAAAATGAGAAAAAATTGAGTTCCACTTGGCGTGAACTCAGGGCTATTCAGTTATCGTTGAATTCGTTTGAACCCGATCTGAAATGTAAAATAGTTAAATGGCATACAGACAACCAAAATTGTGTAAATATAATCAATAAAGGCAGTACAAAGTTGCATTTACAGCATTTAGCTTATGATATTTTTAGAATATGTGCAACGTCGGGTATCACGTTGTGTCCTACTTGGATACCTCAGTGTGAAAATTTCAAAGCTGATTTCATATCTAAAATGGTTGATATTGATGACTGGCAAACCTCGTTTCAGGTTTTTACTTTCATGAATGAAATTTGGGGTCCTTACACAATCGATAGATTTGCTAATTTTCATAATAAAAAACTGAAAAGGTTCAACTCCAAATTTTGGAATCCAGGAAGCACTGCTATTGGCGCTTTCGCTCAAAATTGGACAATGGAAAATAATTGGATGGTTCCTCCGATAAGTTTAGTGGCTAAAAGCATTAAACACCTCATTCTCTGTAGAGCTGAGGGAACATTGATCGTTCCAAAATGGCCGTCATCGGCATTTTGGTCTTTGATTTTTAATAGAAGATTGGAATTTCAACCTTACGTTATAGAAGTTCTTGATTTTTCATCAGGTCAAAATATATGTATTCAAGGACAGAATAAAAACTCCATTTTTGGTACCAAGCATTTTAAGTCTGATATACTGGCAATTAAGATGAAAGCGACTTAATGATGTTCGATTTTATTTGTACATATTGTTAAATGTTTACAATATGTGAAATTTGCATTGTATTGCAAATTTGGTTCTGACACGGCTATGTATGTTGATATAGCAAGGTCTAGTGAATAGTACGATGTATATGAGATATTAAAAAAAAAAAAAAAAGGTTTTATAATATTATTATTTGTTTATTTTATTTATACGTTTTGCAGGTGTTTTTAGTACTGGTCGTTGGTCTAAAGATAAAATACCACAGAATGAAGGTCTTAGCAATCTTGCAAAATGTCTTCCAGACTATTGTTTAAATTCTAGAGCTGATAATACTAGAAAGAAATACAGGTATGCATTTAATAGCTTTTGTAAATGGTGTAATTTATTTAATATAAAGCCTTTACCGGCATCAGATTATAATGTCTCATTATATTTGATTCACTTACGAAAAAATTTTAATTCTTCTGCAAAGATAGTTGAAGCATATTATGCCATTCAATGGACACACAAATTAGCTGGATATGTAAATCCTTGTGATTCTTTTCTGTGTACTTCCGTAAAAGAAGGTACACAAAGGTGAATCGGTCATCACATTGTAAATAAGAAGGAACCAATAACTCCTCATATTCTTAATCAACTGGTTTTGAAATATGGCAATACAAATAGTACTTTAAACCATAGAAGAATAGCATGTATGTGTCTCGTTAGCTATGCCGGATTTTTAAGATTTTCAGAATTAGTTAATTTAAAAAGGTCAGATGTTTCATTTCATTCATTATATATGTCTTTATTTATCGAAAAAAGCAAAACGGACCAACAAAGAGCAGGAATTCATGTTTTTATTTCCAAAACATATTCAGTTACCTGTCCAGTCCAAATGTTAGAGACATACTTGAACCAAGCGAACATTAAACACGATTCTATAGAATTCATATTTAGATCAGTTGTATATCGTAAAAAGACTAACACGTACGTGCTAAGGGGTCATGCGCCTTTGTCTTATACAAGAGCCAGAGAAGTATTGTTAGAGGCTTTAGAATCTTTAGGATTAGACAAATCAAAATTTGGTTTGCATAGTTTAAGAGCAGGTGGAGCAACAGCTGCGGCTGCTGCTGGTATTCAAGATAGAATATATAAGAAACACGGTAGATGGTCTTCAGATACAGCAAAAGACGGATATGTGCGTGAAAACATTTCTGAAAAAGTACTCGTTACTAAGAATCTTGGCTTGTAATTTTCATACCCGTTTTTTCTTATCTACTTTGTCATTTCGAAAGTGTGCTACTCACAAGGAGAGCTCATTCCTATTGTATACATGTGTTGAGTTTTATTGACTAAATAATTTATGTTCGGTTAAGCTTGGCGAATTAGAACATAAATATATTTCTTAATAGTATCGGAAGCACATGTCTGTATTTGTTTACGTTAAACACGTGTTGATGAGCACATGGTTGCATACCTGGTTTGTTATTGTATGATTTGATTGGCTATTGTATGTCGCAATGCAGGTATTTTACCCGTTTGTACGAGGGTAGGATCGTGATTCTCGTGCAGAATCTCATTATAAATATAAGATATTTTTATAACCAGTTATTCGACGTTCTGCCTTTACCGAGTAGCATACCTTCCGTTTCGTTATACATATCCCCCACCCACCCCACCCATTTTGATAGACAGTTTAATGATGTGACAAGATAATTTGTAATAATAATAATTATATTTATTGTGTTTTGTAGATTGTTGTTGATTTTGATTTTTAGTGGGATGGAGTCCCGATACGGTGTTTTGTGTATTGAGAAAATTGTGTGATTTGCTTGGATGAGCAATTTGATGCAGATGGACGTTTAATTGACTATTGAAATATGAATATATATGAAATGATTTTGATGTTTGAAGAAAAAGAAAAAATAAAGTATTAGTGTGCTACTCACAAGGAGAGCTCATTCCTATTGTATACATGTGTTGAGTTTTATTGACTAAATAATTTATGTTCGCAATATGAATATTGTTTATTGCAGAATATCTGCTAAATAGTGTGGGAAGCGAGGTGTTACAAAAAACTTGTTTTACTTGTTTCCACGTAAATGCTCATTGACGAAAACTTGTTTTCGTGTTTTCCGATTCACAACTTCAAGGTTCTTACAAAATGTTATCCAATCAAAATTAGTCCATCGATGAAACAAGTACTAGAATATCTGTATGTGATAAATATCAATAAACAAGTTAAATGTCACTGAGAAGTCAGACATTATAAAAAGCTGATGTGTCCCTCAGCTTGTCTGTAACTCAAAGATTATCAAGAAGTCATAGAATTGCAAAATATCAAATATTAAAATGTCAGTAGTTTTACCAACTTCCAACGAGATAGGACATCAGCATATGTTTAGTCTTGTCACATTGAGAGATTTTACCATGAACAACGGCGGAATTTCAAGATATCCGGGATATATCATTTTGTAGATGAATCAAACATTATAACAACACGTGTTGACCAAACGAGTACTTTTATCAACTGACAACGTACAACGACAAAGATATAATAAAGAGATATAAATTGATATATATCTGCACATGAGTATATGTTATGTTCGATTATAGGTGAATACGCGATGTAGAACACGCCTCTGAGTAATTACCTCTAGGAGCAGACCTATGCAGATATGAATGAGTACTTTAATAAGTAAAACATTCAACAGAAAACAAGGTTTATTGAAATTTCTCACGGAGAAGAAATTAATGCGTCGACTTAAACTCTACATTTTAACGAAAAACAGTGTATGACAACTTTGCTAGTTAAAGTTTGATTTTCACTCATAAGTCCTCAATCAAGAATATATAAAATAACAAATATTTATAGTAACTAGTAATTTAAAAAGGAATAAATGTATCAGTGAGTTACCAAAATTCGCAGCTAAGTAGTAAAATATGAACTCTGTGTTTTATCGTTAAGCTGAAATGCAAGGTTTTTTTCTTCTCGGGAATAAGTTTTTCTATATTGTTACAAATGTATGTATTGTATTTATATTGTAAACTATGTTGACCACAGTATACATGGTATACGAATTTGAGTATTGTATACTATGTTTTGCTATGTTGCTACAAATATATCCCAAACAGTCTTTCAGCTGGCCCTTACACAAATATATACTAGTTCAGTGATAATGAACACCATACTAAACTCTAAATTGTACACAAGAAACTAAAAGTTAAAATAATACAAGACAAACAAAGGCCAGAGGCTCCTGACTTGGGACAGGCGCAAAAATACGGCGGGGTTTAAATTTAGTTTGTTTATGTATGCCAGTTATGATTATTAAATATCTTGCCCAGAGCTGGTAGACAAGGTGGTTATGTGTTGACAAATATTGCAAAAAATGGGTATTTTCAAGGTTAATAGTCGTAATCAATATACTGGACAATTGATAGTTCACATTAATTACTTGTATCATGACAATTAACATTTATAAATGATTTTAAAACAAATTTATGACAAATCAACAAGAATTGAATAAAAGCTCCGGTTAACTGGTCAGCTTTTTGTGTTATTCGATATTTGGTCTGTCCGACGGTTAACTGGATAAACAATAAACTGTTGAAAACACTAAATATTACTAAATTGAATAGTTAACTGCCCCATATACAAAACTACATGTTTTTTAATCCGTAAGCTGGTAAAAATTTACTGATCAACTATTAAACAAAAACCTTAAGATTAAAACAAGGAGAACAGTTGAGAATTCAGTTTAAAATGTAAAGCTTGATGTTAGAATAAACAACCTTCTCTTTATAAAAATATCATTCAAAGGACAAACTTAAGATTAGAACAAAGAGAACAGTGGAGATTTCAGTTTAAAATGTATAGCTCGATGTGAGAATAAACGACCCTCTCTTTATAAAAATAAAAACTTAAAAAAGTAATCAATGTTTTGTAAAACATTCAACAATGAAAGAGAGCAGATAAGCAAAACTTATGCTTGTTTAAGGATTGTAATATGTAGTATTTTTGAACTGAAGTAACAGTTACACATAAGTGTAAAAGACACATGCTTTAATTAAATATAGTGAACTCTTCTAATCCATTTCAATATGTTAAATGGTCTACAAGTTATAGAGGGTCAGCAAATTTGTAAAATAATAGAATACTGTAACAATGGTTATGGGATATCTATTCATGACCCAAAATCAATATATGTAGAACAACAACATCTCACAAAAAGTACTGGAAATGAGCTTTTACTGCTGTTCTTTATCTCAAAATCAGAACGAGGCCTTCAACATGGAGCTACGAAAACTCTCATCTCACTCTAAGTTTAAAAAGGCCTCCAGCACCGGCTCGGGTTGAAATCTTTACCAAACAAACATGGATAAACTTTATAAGACTTGTAATCCATTAACTAAATATCAATTAACGTTAACGTTATGCACTATGACAAAATCAAGCAATGTCGAAACATTATTTTTAGTAAATAAAGGCAACAGTAGTATCCGCTGTTCAAAACTCATTAATCCATGGACAAAAAACAAAATCGGGGTAACAAACTAAAACCGAGGGAAACGCATTAAATATAAGAGGAGAACAACGACATAACACTAAAATGTAACACACATAGACAACATCCCACGAGAATAACAAATATAACATATATATATAACATCAAAACCAAATAAATGAATTTGGGATAGACAAGTACCGTGACACGTCTTATCGATATGTGAATTTACACTCACAAATAAGTGAAAACAAACGACACAACGTTATAATGTAATACACACAGAAACGAACTGTAATATAACAATGGCCATATTCCTGACTTGGTACAGGGCATTTTTAAAGGAAAAAATGGTGGGTTGAACCTGGTTTTGTGGCATGCCAAACCTCGCACTTTTATAGTAAGACATATGAACAATCAAAAACACATAATTCGTTTGTTACTTTTTTGTATACAATCGTATATCCTTATTTTGATAATCTTAACACTGCACTGACCTTTGGTTAAACTTAACAATTTGGTAAATGTATAGTATTATAATTATACTATGGAATCTTGACAACATGCCGTTCATTAAGGTAGTATGGGAGTCGAAATTAAAAATGGTAGAATTTGTTCATACTTTGCCAACACGTAGTGTTTATTGATAAATGTTCAAAAATATAATAAAAATGATAGGTCACCGTGCATATCCCCAAGCTACATGTTCTGAAAATATGACACATTATGTATAGATAATACAGGAAAAAAACATCAGTATGTGATAAGAAGTTAAACTAAATGACAGAATTGTAAAATAAAATACGAGAAGATAGCTTTCAGAAAGTTCTTTGATAATATCAAAAGAAAAGATAGGGTCACTGTGCGTTTTTACTGGCTAAAATTCAAAATAGCAAAATTCCATGACAATTCCTGCAGAAAATGCATTACTTCAGAGTTACCTCCCCTAAACTATGCCATTTTAAAAACATTAAAAATCAGGCAAAAAAATTTCTACACTTGTACAAATATTAATTTTTATAAGTTAGAATCTTATAATTTAGTTATTTTAAATGCACATTCACATTAGCTATCTGCATTCCTGCATCAAATTTTGCTAATTTGATTAATATTCTCGACCTTAGATTCTATGGTGTTTTTTTTTAACAATTGAAGATGTTGAAAGACATCCGTACTAGCTAAAACACCCATTTTTAATGTATGCAATAATGCCATGTAGTGACATATAAAAAAATGTGTAGGTATTAGGTGTTATGGGAATGATGTATCAAAGTAACTATAAATACTTCATTCGCGTTTTCCATTTAATTCAGGCACACATCACTTCAAATCGATTAATTATTTCCGACATCAATTGGGTTTTTGATAATTCACTAACGGAAATAATATTCTATTGGTTAGGTTGAAATTTGTTTTATAAATTATATTTGTACATCCTTGAATAACAAATCAGGCAGAAAGAGTAATCACCTTAGAATCAATGTTTATTTTTTTGTCATTATCATTTTATGGATATTCAAAATTATATATCTATTGTGACACGTAATTATTTAAGAACTGAAAACAAACACCAATCAAATCGGGTAAGTGATTATTTAAGTAAATTGTTGGAATTGAGTTTGTATGAAATAATGTTTGAAAACATCAGGTTTTGGTAGATAAAATGAATTACATGTTAGAAAAACGTATTCACACACATACCTTGCGTAGAAATGAATTCTAAGAGTGATGCTCCATAAATTCTACCAGTTGAGTTACGAGTGGACTAAACTGAAAACAACTGTCAAATGCCTGCATTGGTACAGACAATTCCCTAGTCAACGGATGGGTTAAACATACTTCTGGGCTTAACTTATTCTTCTATTTGTATGAAATTGTTGTTAGTTTGCTCCTATTTAAAGAAAAAATAGAAATTATCGCTATTTCTCGCTACAATAAGATTACAGCAGCAAAATTATAATAATATACATCAGAGAAAAACACCAAAATAAATCTGACTATGTCACCAACACGTACACAAATTTGCAGTTATAGTACAACACTACATAACACTTTTCATAAAAAAAAAAAACGAAAATGAGGTCCAATATAAATACCAGGATATCCATTTAAAAACAAAATTGTAGAATCTGAATGCGTCCGAATCAGACACCTTAATACACCAGTATCACGAACAATCATAAACCAACATCATATCTCTTATAACAATAATTGTATTACAGAAATGAAGTTGGTTAACTGCATTTTGACGTTGCTAGTAAAATGCGTACTGTCTGCATCAGGTACGTTGTATAATGTGTCATCAAACTTTTATGTTAACTTATAACGAATCCTTAATATACTGGGATCTACAGTCATATGTAAGTGAATACCTTTGAGTTTCGTTTATAACGTATAAACAGTTGAATTGAAGTAAAATGTATTTCATTTATCTCAATGTTAAACTGATTGAGTTGGTATAAAAATCCAAGATGTTTCAAATACAAGGACACTTCATGAATTTAAAGCTGAAAACTCTATTATTGATATCAAGGTTGATAACAAAAGAGGAATATGCAACCTTAAAGGAAAAATTATCATCGGTCTTAGAATTACACGACCAACACATGTATACCCCGAATATCCCACACTCGTGTTTTGGTAAAGTTCATATTGTTTAAACTTTGTTTTCTATATTGTGTGTTGTTTACTGTTTGTCTTTCGTGTCTTTTCATTATTTTGAAACTTTATCATTTCACATTTATATTTTCGACATGTATAAATAACACTTTTGTATTTTTCATCAATTACAGAGTAAGTACTTGTAAAATAATTAAAGTTTAAAAGATAAAAACATAAGTTTATATACTGCTTTAATAATGATTAATATATCATTAACGTAGCATTTTTTATCCTTTGACCAATGCAATTCCGTCATTGTACTTTTGAAAAAAAATGCTCAATGGTTTTCACCACCTTTCTATATATTGTAAATTTGATAAAAAGTGTTATCTTGTGGATTGTGGGTTTTCATCCAGTTCGTGACATTGGACGCCATCTATAGAAGGCATGCGTTGTGTTCATATTGTTAATTTGTTCTTGTTGCAATCGTTATGGAGAAAGGATCAGCATCTCATTTTCAAGATGTTGATGCTATCCACGGTCACTACATCAATACAATCGCAATTGTGACATTGTCTAGATACATGTAGTTGAAAACACTTTACAAAAAATATGGACTTGCATGAATTTAGTTAGGATTTGTAATCACCTTTCACGTCTCTTACATTAAAATCTTCTATACGCATTCAGTAATCCTTTTTTAAGTCATACATTAGTTTAACATTATCGTTTAGTTGTAAAACAGTTTGGAAATTTGTTCCAGATCTTTTGTTTAAAAAAAATTATTCTAATCGGTTTTTTTCTATTTAGGGTCACCATTGACATCTTCAAATATAACAGTACAAGGAGAAATTATAAAAAACGAGAAGAAAGTAGTTCGTGGGGTTGAAGGAAAAGAACTCAAGATTGTCTGTAATATCGAAAGTAATATACCAGACATTGCATTCGTTATGCATATACATGGCTCCGAATCTAGGAGAGTTGGAAGTGGTAATTTAACGTATTCGTTTATACCATCGAAGAATGACAACATGAAATCATTTGAATGTTCTGCATACAGTATATTTCTAGAGAAGCACCTGTCATCTAAAGTATTATTGGATATTCAATGTAAGTATTCGAGGTATAAATTGACCTATTACCGTTGGTACAGGTTTGATAATAATGTGACCTACCGAATTAGTCTATTTACCGGATTTGTTATCACTTAAGCAACACGACGGGTGCCACATGTGAAGCAGGATCTGCTTACCCTTCTAGATCACCTGAGATCACCCCTAGTTTTTGGTGGGGTTCATAAATCGAAAAAAAAACTGTCAACGCCATGGCTTAAAATGCAAGAGACAAACAAACGCAAAATGGTAAAAAAGCACAACATTAAAAACAAAAGAATAAGCAACACGAACCCCACCAAATATTATTGGTGATCTCATATGCACCTGCAGGGTAGACAGATCCTGCTCCACATGCATGACGTATGACACCCGTCGTGTTGCTTATGTGATAAAAAAATCCGATAAATAGTCTAATTCGGTAGGTCACATCAATGAAAGGGAAGGGGATTGTAGTTACGACGTAAGGAACATATCCGATATCATCTGTGCAATGGTTATTCCAAAACGGTCAAACAACTCGTGATGGCGTCCGTTCAATTTACGAAGGACTGATTTCAACTTGACAATTTGGAACTCGTGGTGTAATAGCTTCCTTGTGAGCAGTAACCCTCTATCACGAAAATCATGATAGGAAATGCATGCGCGGGAATATCGTATCAATTGGGAGATATATACCCCGTATGCAGGTTGCAGGTGCTGCTGAAATATTGCTACTATATATATTAAACCGACCCTCATTGTCATTTTCTAGATGTAAGTCAAGATATGAGACCGACTGCACTGTATCTGTAGTATCCTTAATCTCTAGTTCGATGAAATAGATGCGTTCAACTTAGTCACCAAATTAGTATTTAGTGAAAAAAAAGCATCTATATAGCAAAAAGTAGAGTCAAATGATATTGCTAACTTCTTATCTTTCTTCCTAATAAATGCTATCTCATCGATACTTAATAAATGCAATCTCATCGATATAAAATAAATGCTATCACATCAATATTTAATAAATGTAATCTCATCGATATTTTTTAAATGATATCACATTGATATTTAATTAATGCTATTCGTGTATTTGGTTTTGATGTTATATTTGTGATTCTCATCGGGTTTTGTCTTATGCTTAGTCCGTATCTGTGTGTGTTACATTTTTATGGTGTGTCGTTGTTCTCCTCTTATATTTAATGCGTTTCCCTCAGTTTTAGTTTATTACCCCGATTTTGTTTTTTTGTCCATGGATTTACGAGTTTTGAACAGCGGTATACTACCGTTGCTTTTATCTATCAAACCGATATCTGATATTTATTAAAGTGTTACCATTTTGTTACGCAGACCCGCCAGTTGTAAAGATAAGAAAAAAAGTAACTGGAACAAAAGTAAAACTTACATGTAATCCAAGAGGAAATCCTGAAAATTATACTTTTGCCGATTGGGAACACTGGTCTGAGTTCAAAGAATTTATTCGAAATATTCAAGGGACACCTGACGGCAAATTGACCTTACTGAAACCCAACAATAGCAACAGGTTACATGAAAACGATGGCATTTACAAATGTAAAACATCAAACGGTATCGAAGGTACAAATGGAATCTTATACCAGAAAGGATCAGTTGTCTTAAACAATAAAGGTAATACATTCAAATGTTGTCTTTATATTTACCGAACGTAGTCAAATTAAAGTGTTCAAATGTTTGAAAGTTGATTGGAAAATACCTTCTATTTATTTCTTAGAAGTTAACAGTATGCAGCTGTTTAAAGCAACCTGGAAACACTATATATTGCATGAAATGTACACATTAAAAATATTGGAATTTTCTTTTGCATGAAAACACTCTTTTGTGCTGATTCCCATCCCTGTAATTACAGTTATACGTCAGTGATACACATAAAATGGTAAATCTGAAATATGTAATATCAAAACGTCCCTGTTGTCTATATTAAAAAATCCTTCATAAGTAACAACTTCATAAGACAAAAACACTGTATTTGATATATCAATTAAACCAGATAAAATAAATATTTTAAATTATGAATACTGCTTGAGCTCTGATTTATTACGTTAATGTAACAATTCATTATTTAAAAAAGGTTTGAAACAAAATATGATTTCCAAAACTCTATATTAACGTGTATAATGTGTAATTGATCTTATCGGCATTTATTAAAACTTGCGTTTGATCTCAGCCCCTTATATCACGAATATTGTGTTAATAGATCATGACCATAACCTGATAGTCTGAAAAACAAGTAATTACGTCAAGTAGCAGTGAAGCAATATCACGCGTTTCATCCGCGACTTCATACAGCAACGTCAGCATCAAAGACATTAAGGCATTATTTTCTGTTTTTCATTTTAGGTCCACCTATCTTTGTGAATGCAAATAAATCAATTCAATATGGTCGTTACGGTCAAAAGATATATATGAACGTGCAATTGTACAAAAATAAGTATGGCACGATACACACAGCTATTGCAAAACAAAACCAGCCCATTAATTTACTTGGAAGACAGGAGAGGATTATAACACACGACAGGTTCCACGGTATAGACGTAACAGTATCTGGAATAAATATAACATTCCTACTGACACTGGGTAGAATAGAAGATTTTACAGATTATACAATTACAGCTTGTAACTACTGGGGGTGTAATGATTTTACGGTGAAGATAACATCAAATTGTAAGTTGGTAAACAATAAGTCGATAAAATATTTTTTTTCATTTATGATTATGTAATCGCCGAAGGTACCAGCATAAACCATCAGACTGAGACATTTTCATCCAAAACGACTTACGGCAAAGTTCTTTATTTTCTTTTATATTGAAAAAAATAACAATAGTAATACAAAATTGTTCAACTGCTGTTAATTTCTCATATGATATCGATATCAAACTAATGAACATGTAACCTCCAAGAGACTTATTTTAATCGCACGAATAATGTATTTACAAAGTAGTATTTTAAGAGAAGGACAAAAGATACTAGAAACACATTTAAACACATACATCAAAAATAAACGCAATGACTTAATAAGGAACATAATGACATTTAAGCAGACAAACAAGAGTTCACACAACAGAACATATAAAACTAATGACTGAGAAATAAAAACCCTTGTAAGAGTTTTCATTTTTTTGTATTAGAAGGCATCGTTACATGTACGTTATCAACCATATCCATTAGTAAAAATCAAGCAAAACTTGTCAAATTATGTATTCAAGGGTTCCCCATGTTGAACAATTTGATTGGTTTGACTTTTTATGTTTCTTAAAGTTTTCATTTGCATGTTTGTGTACTGTTTTTTTTTTTTTTGGATTCCATTTAAAAAATAAAAACAATTATAATTTAACTTTGATTGAAAACTTGGTTGCGGTGTTAATTTGCCTAAACTCATTGGTAACATCTTAAGTTAATACTTTTAAATATTTGTTTTTTCCTCAAACTTTTTAAATAACTTTAGTTATTTTTTCTTTAAATAGGTCGTCCCGAGCCTCCGTCATATGTTGAAGTAATTACATATGCTAGATATCTAGAAGTCATTTGGGATCCAGGATTTGACGGGGGTTACCAGCAGACATTTTACGTAGAATATCAAAAAGAAGCCGAAAATATATGGAAACGATCAGGACCAGTCGTTGATAAGAGACATGTTAAGATGTCAATAATCCTAAATGATTTGAACCCCAAAACTCGATATCATGTTCGAATGTTGTCAAAAAATGAAATTGGAAAAAGCAATACAACGGCTGTGAGTTCTGTGATGACTGTCGGTAAGTATTATAACGTAGCAATATTTAGTTGCCATAATATATAATAATAATAATCATCACTGATTCTATGGTTTTGTGTTATACAAATTGAGAGGATATATTAATGTTCTTTGTGAATGTAAAGATAACCTGAAGATTTAAGTAAAGCAAATAAATTTGAACAACTTTTATGTTACTTCCAATATCAGGCCTATTAATGACATAAAAAGGGTATATCAAAACTCGTCGATTTGCCTGAGAACAGACATCAGCATAGAGCAACGTACAAGAAAGTAAAAGGAAAGAGGAACAACACACACATAAGCTAAAGTTACAGGTCTGACACAACCAAATTCACCTATCATATTGTATATCATGTAAAGTCATTATGTCATTATCTATGTTAAAGGTCGTTAGTCGAAAACAGAGACCACGACAAATTACACAAAGCCACGCCCATAGATTTGATATAAATATTTAGTCAAAAGTTAAGTAAATCATTATGTCGGTCGCGAAACTATTTATGTGAAAGAGTACTTGCGTAAATACGTTATCCATTGTGTTTTATTTATTCACAAAATATCGATTTACAGTTACAAAACATACTTTCTTAATTTCGAATCTAGTTTGAAAAGAATACGAATATCTATGTCATAACACCATAATGCATTCATGATTTAAATCATTTTTGATTCAGAAATGTATCTCCGACATGCACAGCTCTTATTTCTTGTCGTTTTCGATTTATAAGTTCGAACGTCATTTTGGTACCTTTAATAGCAACTGAATTACCTTGTGTACTGGGGTAAACTTTATCAACGCCAGTTCGTACATTATATTACGTCGCTGATAAATCAAAATATCAGCGACTAATAGCCATATGTAGTTTCGCCTAGTCAACGTACGTATTTGACGTCCAAAATCCATGGTATGCAATTTGACTAAGTGCCGCACAGAGTAATAAACACAGTGTGACCACCAATAATTATCGTTATAATGAAGTCGAATTCATTGGCTTAAGTTCTACTTATATCACTTTCCAAATACCATGAAGTAAACATATGATCTTCGGTATTTTGTACCAATTTTAACATGTTTGATGACACTAAAAGAACATTCATCGGAATAATTTTACACGTTGATTACATTAAAACTGACACTGTACTTTGAAAAAAGAGCTTCTGTTTTACTTATTGATAATTTATTTAGCATGTGTTATTTTTTTTTAAAAAGCCGAACTTCCCAAATCTCCTACAAATGTGTCAGTAATACCATATGATAGACATCTAGAAGTATCATGGTGTCCTGGATATAACACGGGAGACCCTCAGATGTTTTTCATAGAATATCAACAGGTAGCCAGTGAAAAGTGGACACGGTCAGGACCAATTATTGATAACATGCAGACTAGAATGTCAAATCTTCTGTATAACATGACTCCAAATACTCGATATTTAGTTCGGATATTCTCTAGAAATGAAATTGGAGAAAGTAAGAAGACACCTGTCATTGATGCGATGACTTTAGGTTAGAAACTATTTAATATTGAGTAAATATATGAATATACTCCTCATTCATAGCATGTAATAAACCTGTTTTGAATATTATTTTTGAAGTTACACTGGAAAGTTAAACCATTTGTTCAACGATAAATACGAAGATTGAACATTTTAGTCTATGGAGCTTAGGAAAACATGTAATAATATATTACGAAGATTTTTTTATTTATGAGAACAACTTTTTACAGTTAAAACTCGATCTGCGGTAAAAATCGTTTTTATTTATATATCTGTACTTCTCTTATCAATACAATGTTTTCTGATTCTAATCCTGGTTGTTTTCATTAGTAAAATGTTTTTACCAGTAGATTTCTGTCTGTTTTACAGAGCCAACGATTAACCTTTATCGTGCGAAAGCTGTGTTTATAGTTTTATTGATTATGATATCAGTTGTTCTATCCAACGATGTATCTGTAGTTGTTTTGATTGTTTTAGCAGTAACAATAGCTGTTTACGGAACGATTACTTTTTTCTGTCTAAGAAGAAAAGGTAGGATATGTAAACTATATATTACATACATTGATATACCAACGCTTTACTCTCTTCTGTATCGAAGATATTCTTTTTTGTATTATTGAATGATGATTGTTGTACGCTGTCTAAACACCAACGCGAGTCAAAGGCCTTCCTAAATATTAAACAAGTATTTGCAAATTAAAATATATATTCATAGATAAAAGCGAGTTTCCAGGATTATATTTAATTGTTTTGATCAAATACTTCATACATTTTGCATTATTTGCAAATATATAAATTATGTCCAATATATTTTAAGTAGACGAGTATATTTTCATGCTGCTTGTAAAATAAACTATCTGCTTTTTCCTTTTTTTTTTTGTTTTTACACATAACTTTCAATATTTTCTTCAAACTCATTTATAATTTGTGCATTTGTTCTTACTTTTTTTTTTATTACAGATGAAGATGTATCTGACAACTACAATCCGTATGTTATTTGATAAATACTAAATATAAACATTTATCTTACCTCCTATAGGTGGCACGGTAGTATTTCCTGGCCCATAAGGGAAAAATGATAGCCTTTTCAGAATTTTCAACACTTTCTAACACTGCAAAAAATTCTACATTCACAGTTAACTGAAGTACTTTCATTTTACTATTCAAAAATGAATTTGAATATGTATCATGACCGTTTACTTTTTTTGCTATTTTTAAAAACCTAAGGCCACTAGTACTTTCAGGTCTTTTATGGTGCAGTGAATATATAATTTTAAAAAATTCTCAAAAATTCATTTTCATCTGTATGTAACATTATTTCATATTTTTCTACACTTGATTCATCCGTCAGTTTGGGAAAGTATGTTCAGTTGACACTGTATTTTTTGTCCTATCACACTGTTTAGATACATTAACCTAAGTAGGGTACACAAAAGAGCAACCTAAATTCTGGAATGCAAATACTCCCGTGCCACCTATACATTTGTACGAATATGATTGGTTAAAAGCGTCCGCGTGCAAACCGTGTATGTATATTTGATATTAGGTTAGTAGGGAGGCGGGGCTTATTTCATACACGGTTAGTAGTGGAGTTACGTCCCTTCATATTTAACATTAGGTTATAAGGGAGGAGGGGCTTTTTTCATACACGGTTAGTAATGGTGTTACGTCCCTTTATAAAAAACAAAACGGTATTGAGAAAAAATCTTAAAGGTTTCAACAAACGAAGAAATTAATGATTACGATGGAAATAAATTCATAAAACACATTTAAACGTAACAAGTTGTTCTTGTTGGCATCTGTTTTTGTAGGATCAATGGAAGTAGTTTCTTAATGCTAACAGCATCGAAGACTTGCTTATATTGATAGGTCACTAGTCTAAATTCCACACGTTAAGATAGTCGGTAAGATAAATTTGTTACATAGTGTGCTAGTGACGTCATACGGTATATATGGGGTCACTAGCACATTATGTAACTAATAATATTTCGCACATTCTTCTCTCTAATTTATAAATGACAGAACTCGACTAAATGCAAATGAATACCAATGCATCTGTTAACCTAATTAAGGTTAAAAATAAACTCTTTAGAATGTCTGTAATTGTTTGACAGTTTAAAAATCTATAAAACAGACCAACATTAATAATGTATTTCGTATTCAAATTTCAAAAATCGAATAATTGCTTGTACTCAGCTCATAATATGCTCTTATATTTTAGACATCCAATAAATTTTTGATGTCGCCAGCGATCTATGCATTTAAAACAAATGTCTTTAGGTTATTTTTCTCGTTAGTTTCATGTCGATTTTTACCACTTTTCCTATCATTCATATACGAATCCATACATTTTGTTCACCCAAACAAAAATCAATCAATAAATAGCATTGGTAATGTTTTGTTATAAAATATAATAAAACAGACATATTATATGACTTTTATGACACTACAATAAAAACATCACACTTGTCAGCCGGCAGGACATAAAATATGTATAACTAATGTAGAACAATGGTGTTGATTGAAAATAACACCTTCCAGGCCGTTTTGTTTTTCATATAATTTGCATTACCAATAAGTAACAAGTTCTGAGTCGAATCCGATACCGTTACCAATAGAATATGTCACATGCAGTTCATGGTTGTAGTTCTTCCTTATTACTCCCTCCACTTTCTGAATAACCTCTACTAAATATAAGTAGAAAAACCAGAACGGGTTCAAACAGAATGATTCTGAATGCAGCGAAAATTTGCTACAATGTACATATGATAGGTACGACTTTATCAAATGACAATACGATTAATAAAAGCAAAGCAAATATTGTAGCATAATAAATTAAGGCACAGTCAGCGATGTCTAGGGTGTGTTCTACTAGCCAATATGAATGTTATATTATCTTATAGGGTGGAGGAAGAAGTTAGAGAAAACTTTCAAGGTAAAAAATTTTACTCGCTCAATATAAATGATATTTACCGACGTATTTCAAATTGTCTTTAAGTAAAAAGGTATTTAAGTAGTTTATTCTCTAATAATAAATATCATAAGATACAGTGCGGGGCATTGGTCAAATAGTAAATAACAAATACTAACCACAAAACATTATCACGTTAAAATACAATATGCTATTATACTAGTCACGTCGTTTTCAAAGTAATTTGTACATCTAACAAATATTTAATATTTCCCCTGGAAATCCATTGACGTAATGACATAACAAAAATATACCCAAGAACATTTATACGTTATAGATCAAAGAAACAAAAGAAGCTTCCTGTTTATGGGATGGATAATGAATGTGCAAAATGACAGGTTTACGTAGTTTTTTGATATCACAAATATCCCTCTTAATCGGATAACATATTTTCATTATAATACAAATAGTTGTGTAATTTCATATAAGTTAATTCAATTTTGATAACAAACGTAATATAAAGCAAGTTAAGAAAATTGTAACTTTTGTTAACTAGTATCCCATTTGTATCTTATGTGACAAATTGGAATTGGTGTAATACAACAACGCCTAAACATGCGTCTCTGAGCTGTTTAGGATTACATTAAATCAAGTGTAATGAAAAAAAAAATGCAATACAACGTTTAAAAGAAAAATACCTCCTCTTGATCTAAATATTCTTCTTAGGTGTACATAAGGTTTAAAAACGTCATGCAATATATCACGACAAAAAAGCGCCTTACATTAAACAAAACAGCAACACTATGCATAGCATCTGAGGTGCTTTTCTGTTTTAAACTTGATCATAAAACTCACAGTCTAGTATGTCAAAGGGAATGATGTATGAGTAGAGAATTTTGCTCAAACAGACATGGGAATAGCATCAATAACAATATCATACCTTCCCAGGAAAGTACGTAAGTATTTTAATAATAAATCATCATCTGAAGTTCGAATTTCAATTTGCCCTTTGACCTTGCTTGTTTGAATTACACTCTTTTTATATAGTTAACTTTCCAATTTTGTTTGGGAAATTGTAACACAACACCTGTTTCGCCATGAGCCATCCATACTATTTTTGTTAAATGATATGTGAAATACTTATATTTCAAATTATATCGATTTTCTTTTTGTGTAACATTTTCCAAAGAATATTCTTTTTTTTTTATTTGGCTGTGAATTATACGTTTTGTTTTAGTGGAACCAGTGGACAACCTGCTCTATATTTCATCAGATGATTCAATTTTAGCTCGTGCACAAAACATACGCAATCAAAGCATATTAGATACAACTGTGCCTTCAACTTCTAGTGATAACCAAATTTACCAGATGCAACTTCTTAACGGAGGCTTAGGTAAAATGTATCTGTATAAAATTGCGAAGCTGGTTTTTATGTTCTTCTTGTTTGTGTAAATATTTGAATACAGTATATTTTAAAAGAATGAAATAACATGATTTATCGATTATCGATCTACGGTTCTTAAGAAAATGTGTTGTATTCTAAGACCCATTATTGATAATCAAGTCAGTTGTTTCATGAATGACCATTTACGCTTATGACTAACTGTGAACTTATATAGACGACATATCGGTCGTCAAATGTGTAGCAGGATCTGTTAACCTTACAAAACATATATAATTTGAATGAAAGGGGCTCATATTGACCGTTTAGTCTAAGTTTTAAATGATTACCTTTTAAATTTTTTTGAAAGTTAATGTCTGTTCTCTTTTATATACATCTGAAACTCATGTATACACATACTCTGTCATGATAAACTTGTTTCAATCACAAGGTTGGTCATTCAGTCGAATTTCAGGTATGCATGTAGTTGTCAAATTGGACACTGTACCACTTGTTGAACTATAAATTAACTTTATTTAACATAATGAAATGCCTAGACAAATTCAGGATTATGAAAAATGTTCTGAATTCGTGTTATTTGGTTGAGCCTTCCGTTTTGGATTGATCATAAAGTTCTGTTTTATTGTTTTTTTTTTTTTTAAATTTTGTTGATTTTTATATGCGAATCATTCATAACAATGATCTTGTTGTAATCTATATTTGTTTTTTTTTTTTTTTTTTTGTTTTTTAAACGATTCAGGAGATTATTATATCAATACCTACTTTGTCTATGTATCCTCGTATTTCTAAAAAGAAAAAAAACCTTTAGGACAAAAACACTCATAAATTGAGCATTTCAATGACTTTGCATAGATAACTGAACTAGACACACAATAATTGTGTTCATTTAACTTTCCTCATTAAATTCTTCAGAGTTTGTTTTCAAAATGGTTCTCTTGAAAACACATGTTCAAATAAAACACCTTACTTAGCAGAATATTGATATGTTATCATTTTTTATTCTTCATGACACTTTGAAACATATTTTACTTTAGCAAATGGTCGAAGATCGTGTACTTATATAAACAGGGGCGCGGTATCGGCAGTGCTTAACCCTCAGGTAACATAAATAACGACTATTTCTAAAGTTTATTCTCGGCCGAACATAACTTATATGACCTTTCAATATAAGCACGAATGAATTTTAGACACACGTGTCAAATATCTCACTTTCTTACTAGAAAAAAAACCGATAAGTATGCATCTTTGATATTAAAATAATTGTTTGTTTGAAATCAGCGGGACAATTGTCTATGCACAGTATTGATGATCAACATTAAAAGATTAAAAGAACGTTCTGCAAGGTTTGTATGTCAGTTTTGTGGCAGGATTGACCTCAAGAAAAATGATTGTTCGGTAAAAGCAAAGCATGTGCTTTAGTGTTGTAAAAATAACTCTCCTATCTGTCCAAAAGTTACAAATATGCCATTGGTTTGATGTGTTAGAACTGCATATTTTGCAATTTGTAACAGGACTAGTCGTTGATTTATTTGATTTTTTTATATCCTTATTTAACAATCCCGTAATCTTCGTTTTTTTACACGATATGGCAGTCTTTTTTCATGTCTTGTATTTGTTTATGGAATACTTTTGATTCATTTCAGATTGATGATCCAAGTCTTAATTATTCGGAAATCACATTCAACACAGCAACGACAATGCGAGATGCCGTTATACATGGAAGTGTAAACAGAACAATTTATTCTGAAATAGATTTAATGTCGGAACCCGTAGCTCCACTTTCTAGTAGCGAAAGTGAATACGACGAAAGCAATGATAGTGATACTTGGCCTCTGTAAATGTATATTGTTGATAGTTTATACATACATGTTGTGTAGAGAAAAGAACGAATCACATTCATGCATATATACAGTCCACCCTGTTAAGAGACCTCTTACGAGAGATAAAATGTGGTCTTTTATTACAGGTCAAATCTATATGAAATGAACTTCAGAGAGATTTAAAATCTTTTAAAACAGGTGTTTGCGTAAATACAGGTGGTATTTTGAGCAGGTTTGACTGTATTTCCGTCGACTAACGTTGTTCTTAATAGCATGGTAATGTACCTTTTATTAATTTATATGAATAATACTTTTAGTGTTTAGTTTATTTTTTTTGTTATATCCAGTTGTAGTGCCACATTCTTTTTCTTATATTTTCCTTATTGCTTTTTTTGTTTGCTAAAATGCTTTTTCTATATGACTTTTTATGTTTCCTTTGTTTCATGTGACTATTATGCATCCCATCACTGTGTTTTAGGGATATGGTTATTTATTTTTGTATATTTTGTACCAAATCAAGAATATCATATTAGTTACATGTATACATTTGTTTGTATTTGATTTTGTCATTTGCTTATTGACTTTCCGTTTAGCATTTTCTCTAATTTAGGTAATTTTTGTTATTTTTTTCCCTATATTCATAATATACAAATATCATGAATAAAAACTGTAAGCATGCAAAGAATATATTTCTTGGCATTATAAAGCCACTGACGGTAGCATGGTAGTGTAAATTAAAAATGGTACAATGTGTTCATACTTTGCCAAAACGTAGTATATTATATGTTATTCAGGTCTCAGAAAGAGTACATAATGTGATATTTCCGGCTAAAAGTATATATTCCTTGACCCGTAGGCTAAATATATAGGTATCCTCAGCCTGGAATGTCACATTATATATCATGTTTGAGACAACTTACACATATATTACGGATTACCTCGCACTAATTTGATGTGTAGTACAAGATATTTGTTAAACATTCACAATACATTATACATATTCATTAACAGGTTTTGTTTTTCTTCTAAATGTTTTTGTAATTCATATAAATGCATCTTGTTTTCTCTTGACACAATTTCCTTTTTGCTAAGAATATATTATCCAAAAAAATTTGAGATTTCTTGTTTTCTATTTGTTTTATTTGTTTGACTATATTTATAACAAATCTGGTGACAAATCCTACCTAATATTTCCCGCGTGTGTGGAGGTTTTTGTAATTTGCTTTGACAATTATTTTATCGTGTATGCTATGGTTTGTAATAACACTTTAAAACATAAATTCGAAGTATTTGGAGTGTATATTTCATGGTTTTATATTTAAAATGTATAATTGATGGATATTGATTCCCTATGTTAGCCTCTTCTTGAAATGTTCTTTGTAGCTCAGAGCTTAACACTATGAAACATAGTAACAGATTTGTTTAATTAGTACGGGTTTTTGGTTCTATCTGGGTAAACCCGTCGAATATTCCCCAGAAATTTCCTGATTTTATACTGACATTTCTGTGTTGTTATTTGACACATTGATTATCCGTAAAGTTATATATTTTTTAGGTCTCAGACAGGGTATACACAGTGAATTTCTCGGCTTAGAGTTTATTAACCCTAAGTCGGGAATTCCACGGTATATACCCGGTTGAGACCTAATTTACAAATGTATAACGGATTCCCCTGTCTTTATCTGTTTTACCTTGCAGATATTTGTTAAAAAGTCACAATACAGCATGCATGTTCACACCATGTATATTGTTTCTTACTATTTTGTGTTAACTATTTAAGTTCAACTTTATTTTTTTGTTGCCATTTTTGTTTGTTTAGAAAATGTTTTGAATAAAGGTTTTAGATTCAAAGTTTTGTGTTTGTATGTGCGTTTGCCTTTGTTTTAAACAACACATATATTGAGAGAGAAAAAAACTAATGGGTTCCGCATACGTGAGGGATTTTGTAGTTTGCTATGATAATAATCTTATCGTGTGTGTAATCATGTATTATTACAATATATTAAACAACTAAGTACATTATTACCAAAAATGACTGTTTATTAGAAACCCTAACTAGGCTAAATACAGACAAACTGGCCATGCGAGATGCAAACGTAAAAATCGTTAACCACATAATTGGGAAAGTAGCCGAAAGTTAAGGTGTGGAATGTCTACAAAATGTCCAAAGCTTTATTAGACAAAATGGTCATCTCAACAGCGAACAAATCTGGCGTGACGGAATTCACCTCAATGACAGAGAAACGGCAACACTTCTCAGACTATACGATACACTTGTCAAAGTCACCAAAGAAACGTCCGACACAACATCTTTAAATCACAACAACTCTCATGTTGGTGTTTGTTTTTTCTGTTGCGAAGAGGAACACAACTCTCGATTTTGCCGCCATGAGACAAAATGTTGGACCTGCTCAAAATATGGACATAAAATGAAAAACTGCTGGTATTCATCAAATTAGGACACTGGCAATGCATTTTATGCCGAAACTTTTTCTTTTGAACAAATTTGAATGTTTAAATAACATATGTACCTTGTGTGATAATATTGAATGTAAATGTAAAAAGTGAAATCACAAAAATACTGAACTCAGAGGAAAATCAATTCGGAAAGTCCATAATCACATGGCAAAATCAAATAACAAAACGCATCAAAAACGAATGGACAAGAACTGTCATATTCCTGACTTGGTACAGGCATTTTCAAATGTAGAAAATGGTGGATTGAACCTGGTTTTATAGCTAGCTAAACATCTCACTTGTATGACAGTCGTATCACATTCCATTATATTGTCACCGATGCTTGAACAAAACAAACAGACACAATAGTTAAAAATGTCAAAAATAGGGTAAAGAAATGGAAAATGATCAATACTATTCTTCCATAAGTGCAGAAAAAAATTTACACTTACAGAACACTAATTTAAAGAACAACAGATCTTTAAATACTAACAGAAAAGAATCAATAAAAGCAACAAAATATCAGAATAATGAAATGAAACTACAAAAAAATTATTTATAAATCAAACAAAAATAACACACATATTATGGAAATATCTGAAACATTTCTCACAAGTAACACGGAAGACAGTTTTATTAGTATTAAAGGATTTGAACTTGAACGCAAAAATCGATGTGAAACAGATGAGAAAAAGGGAGGGGATGTAGTTGCTTACGTTTCTAGCTCTTTAAAATACAAAAGAAGAACTGATCTAGAAATAAGTTCTCTGGAAAGTATATGGCTTCAGATACATTTCAAAGACTCCAAATCCCTATTAATAAGTTTTATCTACAGATCTACTGATATGCCACAATCGTGGATTGATGAATTTGAAAAGGAAATCGAGAAGGCAAATGAATTAAAACTAGAAATTATAATAATGGGTGATATCAATATCGATTTTAGGTGCTTGAACAATATATGGGAGAATGTTTTACTAACACAATCTATTGTACAATTAATTGATACTCCTACCCATATCACATCAACATCAAGTACTATCATTGATCATGTTTATACTAACCACCCTGAAAATATAGTTGAAACAAATGTCCGAAAAATAGCCCTTAGTGATCACTATCCAGTATGTATTACGAGAAAAATAAACCAAAAAGATGTTCCAAGCTTACAGCATCAACAAATTAGGTATCGATGTTTCAAAAACTTTAATGAAAACAAGTTTTTGGAGGATTTATATAAGACAATTTTTGCTCAAATTAAACAAAGTGACATTCAATCTGCCACTGACATGTGGTATAAACTATTTCTGTCAGTTATTAACAGGCACGCTCCTGTCAAAGTAAAAAGAATCAAACATATACGCCAACCAGATTGGCTTACAGATGAGATAAAAGACGCTCATCAAAGCAAGAGGGATTGGGAAAATTCTGTTATTGGCGCAACAAATGTATTAAATTAATAGAAAAGTCTAAACAGTCCCATTTCAAGCAAGCAATAGAAAATAAAAACCTAAAGAAATTTGGGCTTTACTCAAAGATTTAAAACCCAAAACCCAAAGTGAAATTCCATCTACCATGAATTTTGACCATAAAGAGTATGATAATGTGCAAGATATAGTAAATCATTTCAACACTCACTTACAACAATAGGTGATAAATATGTTACAAATAACACGCAACATCAAGCAAATAAATTAAATGAATATGTTCAAGATAAAATACCCGCTGGTGTTAGGTTAACGATTCCGTTTACTAAACTAGAAGAAACTAAGAAATTACTTTCTAAACTAGAAACATCAAAAGCAACTGGACTTGATGAAGTTGGTCCGTTTTTCAATAAATTGTTATCGGAAGCTTTAGCCCCAAGTATAACGTATTTATTAAACTTAAGTATACTAGAGGGTGTTTTCCCAGAAAATCTTAAATTAGCTAAAGTAACTCCAATATTTAAAAATGGTGATAAACATATGCCAGAAAACTACAGACCTATATCAATACTTCCTGCATTATCAAAAATATTTGAAAAACATGTCGCAAAACATTTTTATCTATATCTGTCAAAATATAAAGTATTACATGAGGCAGAATCTGGATTTCGATCTAACCACTCATGTCAGACAGGCCTTACCAAATTAATTGACACCTGGCTCAAATTTATTGATAATGGTAATGTTGTAGGAACAGTCTTTCTAGATTTAAAGAAGGCATTTGATCTCGTTAATCACACCATTCTCTGCCATAAATTACATTTATACAAAGTCTCTAATCATTCAATAAAATGGTTTGAGTCGTACCTGTCTAATAGAAAACAAACAGTGTGCTCTGGTAATACAGCCTCAGAGTCTAAATGTATCAAATATGGGGTTCCCCATGGGTCCATTTAATGTCCCCTTTTGTTTGTCTTATTCATAAATGACATGACTTTAGAAGCCACTCATACAGCCATTGATATGTATGCTGATGATTCAACACTTCATACATATGGAACAAATAATGAAGAGATAGAAAGGAAACTAAATTACGACTCCAACACCATAAATGATTGGTCTCTGAACAATAGGATGGTTATACATTCCTTTAAAAACTACTTCTATGTTGATTGGAACAAATAAGAAACGGGCTTTGCTAGGAAATGATATGAATATATATATATGTCTACAAGATAGCCTAATCAGACCCGTTGAAATACAGAAACTTTTGGGTGTATATATTGACAAAAATTTAAACTGGAAATTTAAAATTGACTATGTATGTAAAAACTTAAGTTCTCGTATCGCACTGCTATCTAGAATTAAGAAATGTTTGGATATAAGTAATAGAAAGCTGTTTTATAATGCTTATATACTGCCCATATTTGATTTGTGTTGCTCAACATGGGGAAATTGCTATGAGGATGGATATTAAAAAATTCTTAAAATGCAAAAAAAAGATGCAAGGATTATACTTGATGCACCAATACTAACACCTAGTATAAATTTATTTAAAGACCTATAGTGGTTGGATTTCAAATCTAGAATTTCATATCATAAACTTATTCTTGTTCATAAAATTCTAAACGATAAAGCACCTGATTACTTAAGGGAACTCTGTTGTCCAATTGTTAACCTACATAGTAGAAATTTAAGGTCATCTGCAAATAATAATTTAGCTGTTGTACGACCGAACACAAATTCTTAGAAGAAATCTTTTGCATATAGCTCATCTATACTTTGGAATAAACTACCAAATGAAATAAAACTTTGTGAAAACCTGGAAACTTTTAAACAAAAATGTGTTGATTTCTTGACTACAAATGATTTATAACAACTCACTTAAATATTCTGATGATTTGTATGTTATGTATATACAAATATATATATATGAATTTATTTTTCTCTTGTTCTACAGACAGTTTATAGTTAGTATGGGTAGTGCATTTACATAATATGTTAGAAACTGTAAGCTTTGTAATATTTGTACTGTTTGTTCTTTGTGAGGGCCTCAAGGTAGATTAGCGAAAGCTAATTGAGTCACCCTCTTTAAATAAAGTCATTACTTACTTACTTACTTACTTATTAATACAGGGCCATTACAGTGTTAATATCAAATATAATAAATTTAAAATGGCCGTCGATTTTCAAAACGGATAATCTCGAAAAAAAGCATCGTTATTTCATTCTGTAAAATACGGTAATGCAATGGTTTTCGTAAAATCAATATTTCTAAAACCAGCAACTAACATTAGAGGAACCTTATATAGGGATCATTATTCATCCTGTTTTTCAGCACATAACTTCTGTCGACTTTTAAATATCTTGGATATTTTATATATCAAAATCTTTATTAAGTAAAAAATATTTTTTTTTCAAACTAAACTGTCATTAAAAGAGTAGAGAGTACATCAAGTTGGCAGCAACACATACACTTTTGTTCATTTGGTTAATGTATTAAGAAATGGTTGTTTTTATAATGAAACTATTATATGACCTCGGTCAGTAAACATGGCCTCGGATGTCTGTAATGGTCCTCGGCGTTGCTCAACTAAATTATTAAATTGTTACGAGAACATAGCTTTAAGAAAATGACTTTGGAACAATAGTTTGTTTTCCTATCTAATACATATGATCTCAAATCGTGATTTTGTTTCCTGTGACTTTCTGTCCGTGACATTTTGTTTGCGAGAATAACATTACACAATAGAAAGACACATTATAAATTATCATTGGAAAGGCTTATCTTGACCAAAACAAATATTTACAAAACCAAGCATTACATGAATAACTTGGATCTATGATACAATATACTTTGTAAATACAACAGTAAAACAAAATACAAAAGACAACTGTAACATGGGAAAACATTGCGTTAAATTAAATAACACAAACAGCTAACTATAGGCATTACAATTTTGTTGTGAGGAGTACGGAAATATTTATTTACGTTAGAGATCAGCAGTACGTAATACTAATTATTATCAAAGGCAGTACACGTTATAAATACTGAGACGAGATAAAAATGTATAACATAAAAAAAAAGTTAACATTGCACAGCAGATATTCAATAAAAATTTGATTTATATATCAAATAATCACAAAGTGCTAAATGGAGAATCAACATTCACTTAAATTTAAAACAATAGGTAAAATTACAGATAACAACATGCATAACACGATGAAGCAGATAAAACAATTAAACATGTAAAACTAATGTATAATCGTTCAATGTCGTCCTTTTTCATAGTTCTTTTAGAGCAAGTTTTTGTAAAAAAAAAAACACTACTGAATGATTCCGTTTAATTTTACTTCTATGTTGATTGGAACAAATAAGAAACGGGCTTTGCTAGGAAATGATATGAATATATATATATGTCTACAAGATAGCCTAATCAGACCCGTTGAAATACAGAAACTTTTGGGTGTATATATTGACAAAAATGATGATGACTTTACGCTTTAGTCCTTAAATTGTTTCATGTTACATGTTCATGAATTTATGAGAAAAGCACATACTCAAACTACTGTTGCTTTAACATATACCTTGAAATGTTCTATAAATGCTTCTATAAAACATAGTCTTTAACTATGGTCAAATGTTGTTGTTTTTTATAAAGGAGATGCTTATACTTAATTTTCAACGGCAAGAAAAAGATATTTTGATGTTCTCGTTATTTGACAACATGTGTATTTTGTTTCTAGGGTTAAATGTAATTGGTTTGATATTGTGTTACTCTGTTACTATAGTTTAGTGCGCCCATTTATTATTTTTTTTCATAACTAACTATGCCTGCAATATGGTTCATTAATGGCTTTTATATTGACTTAACGGACTGAAGTTTTTGAAAATTAAAAATGCAAAAGTTTGTAGCCTACATATTTCTTAAACCAGGCAAAGATTACCTTAGCAGTGTTTGACACAACTTTTTTGGAATTTTTGGATCCTCAATACTCTTCACAACTGTATTTGTTTGGCTTTATAAATATTTTGATATCAGCGTCTGTCATGAGTCTTATGTAGACGAAACGCGTCTGGCGTACTAACTTCTTATCCTGGTACTTTTGACGACTATTTACACCACTGTGTCGATACCACTTCTTGTGGACGTTTCGTCCCTGAAGGTATTATCAGCCAAGTAGTCATCACTTTGGTGTTGACATGAATATCAATAATGTGGTCAATTTCATAAATTTCCTGTTCACAAAACTTTTAATTTTAAGAAAATCTAAGGATTTTGTTTATCCCAGGCATAGATTACCTTAGCCGTGCTTGGCACAACTTTTTTTGAATTGTGGATCCTCATAGCAATTCAAACTTGTACTTGTTTGGCTTTATAAATATTTTGATATGAGCGTCACCGATGAGACTTATGTAGACGGGCGTCTGGCATACTCAATTATAATCCTTGTACCTGTTGTACTCTTTGAAAACAAATACAGATGAAGGAGAATCGCATTTGTTCTGATTTTTAGTATTTTTCTGAACAATACCAGTATATTTAGATCTATTCTATACTGACCTAAAACGAACCTTTATACTACAATTTTTATTTCAAAACCGAAAAGCAGAGTTATTTAAAGAAATGCTTCGTCCTCGACATCTATTTTTGTGAATTATTATATCACGGAATGGCACAAAACACTTAATGATTAATTAAAATGACAGTTTATTTACGAATTGAATTGTTTTCAGAAATGATTAACGGAAAATAGTCATTCTAAATAGGGAAACATTTGTTTAAACTATATATGTATATCCAGGAATGACAAACCCGGCAGATAAAGCTGACATCATAGCATCAGGTATATATATATTATGTGATTCATTCCGTTATTATATTCTAATAAGGCATTAATTATTATTTTTAATCTTATTTGTTATTGCTACATGTAATTATTCAACGGTAATCTGAAACTCACAAAACTCACAACATTAAAATCAGATTGGTAGGGGAAAAAACCAATTCAATGCAAATGTTTAAAAAAGGTATGTATATGCATATTTTTAGTAAATCTTTCAGTCTTGGTAATTAAAATGTTTACTGAATCAATGAAATATATGTTGTATTTCAATATTAAACATATATATCATGTTATAGAGGGGTATTTGCGAAAATACCAGTCAAGGAACTGTGGATTTTCCCTAGCCTCCAGGTACCAACCAATCAAAATTTGGCATTCTTATATAAGGTGTGTTTACCAATATAACACATTGTCACCCTTAATTATGATACAAAATACTTTTTCATTACAGATATCATGACTGTTTGTAGAGGTATTTTGACGCTGTTAGTGATATCAAACATATGTTCTGCAGGTAATGTGTACAGTATCTCGATATTGTTTGAATTTGTTGTACCAATTAAACAAAGTTATGAGTTTTATTTTCAAATTTGATTGATACATTTTAAATAGATATATAAAACTTGTTAATCGCTCTCAATCCAGATGATTTAACAACCTTCGCAACAACAAAACACATTAGACATGAATATATTCAATAAAATCAAAACTATTCGATGAACTTACAAATGTAGTAAAAAAAGGATATAAACCAGGATACAAATTTTGTAAGGCACATCCGCATGTTGTCTCCAAATGACCCATCCGTGATGCTCGAGAAAAAAACGTTTGAAAGGCAAACAAAAAAGTACAAAGAACAACATTGGTGCGGGGCTAATATTCAAGAAGATTTTACCATATACAGCTTACAGTGGAGTTACTTAAACCATTCAAATTTTAATGCACCCACCTATCACAAGGTTCAATTATATATCATTCGAAAGCTATAAAGCTGTACTATCTCTTTTGCCGGTCGTAAAACAGTTTAATAGACAGCACAGATGTCCTGAAATTCGAGTAAAAGTCAACAACAAGAGTGAAAACCCAAATTGTTCTTTCTGATGCCGAAAAATGAATGTTTATTCATGACCTTTGATCTTGATTTAACAGAAAATGCACCGTACGGGTTTTTTTACGACTGGGAAAAAACAGATAGTACAGATGATAAGCTTTCGAAAAATATATACAATATAGCCGTATAATAGGTGGGTTCATTAAAGTCGTTAATTAAGCGTCTTTCTTTAAATTTATCACTCGCCTATAAGGTAATATACCCCGAAGATAGTAAATCATTTTCATTGTTAAACAATTCAGATGTTAACATACCAATTATTGATTAAATTATGGGGAATTCTAAATATATCAATTATACGCATTAACATTTTCTTGTATAGGTTAATGTTAAAAAATTAAAGAGATAATGCATAACTGATAATTAAACGATAATCCACCATATGCCTAATTTAATGGGTTTCAGCAATTACATACAACCATAGGCATGTAAACACTTATAATGTTTAGTTTTTAAAAGAAAAATATATTTCATTCTGCATTGATTAGGTTTACCTTCCAACATAACAGTGCAAGGATCAATCATGATGAACGGCGAAAAGGTTGTTCTCGGAGTCGAGGGGGAAAATCTAACTATCGTCTGTATTGTCGGAAGTGGACGACCACCTGTAGAAACACTCGTTTTGAGTATAAATGGATCAAATATTACGAATAAGGGCAGTGATCGTATCAGATATTCCTTCATTCCAACAAAACTTGACAACATGAAGTTATTCACATGTTCCTCCTACAGTTCATTACTAGTAAATCCGTTATCATGTGAAGTACGGTTGGATATTCAGTGTAAGTTTATAGTTTAGTCATTACAGTTAAAAGTATTTTAAGTACTGTTTTAAAACAAATCCAGAATATGCATTAAGTTTTTCCTTTAAATATGTTCTGTCATTAAGATATTAACCTGAACAATAACTATTTTTTTACAGATTCTCCAGTTGTTGAAATAAGACGCAAACTAACGAAAAGCAAATTAATATTAATCTGCAATCCAAGCGGAAACCCTGATAAATTTACATTTGGTGATTGGGAACAGTGGTCTGAATTCAAAGAACATATTCGAAATATTGAGGGGTCAAGTGGTGGTATGTTGATATTGAAATACACCACTGACAACAGGTTAGACGAAATTGACGGCATTTACACTTGCAAAACTTCCAACGGTATATATGGTATAAATGGACGACTGTACCAGACAGGATCAATTCTCATAAACAATAAAGGTAGCGTATACACTCATCTTTATATGCATCAAACGCAATTATATTTCCTTTAAATGTGTTGAAATGTCATTTATGCTAGGCCTAGTAGCATGCATGACATTTCAAAACAACCAACAAACATTCAAAAGAAACATCAGTTCGTTTGACGCATGCATCATTATAAATTTTTCTACGATAATATACCGTTAGAACAAGGCATTGGGCTAGATGAGAATAATACAAACTGTCATGGAATGCTAAAATATATGTTTGCAAAAAATCCGTTTATAATGTCCGTTTATCAACTCCACGTCAAAGTAAGGTCTGCAGCGGTGAAACTGATGATAGCATGCTTACAAAAGTCGTACAACTTTATCACCAGAGAACTAATGTGTTCATTGACAAACATAAACAATAACATTTAAATGTTATGATTACATAAAAGTAGATAAACGATTTACAGCCGAATTAAGTCATACAGCCGAACAACTATCACAATGTTTTGTACGCGGAAAATAGTTCTACTGACAACATTACTTTTCTTTGATTTTGTTTTCACAGCAAAGATCGCATAGTGTAAAAAGTAATAGCAAATATAACATATAATACCCTTTAAGTTAAACATACTGACTTTGGAAACTCGAATATCAATTTGCGACAGCGAGCTCGTTTCTTATGATTTATGACAAATACAATTGAGAATTAAAACGGGTAATGTGTCAACAAGACAACTACCCGACAAAGAGCAAGAAACATTTCTGTTTCAAATGCTAAAATGCTAATAATCTATATTAATTTTATTTTAGTTCCACCGAAATTTGTGAATTCCAATAAGCAAATTCAATTCGGCCGTTACGGTAAGGAAACGAACTTGACAATGTTGGTGTACAATAAGTATGGAACATTAAAAACAAACCTATTACAACGGAATAAGACTCTAAATATACATGGACTACAGAGGAGTATTAATATACATGAGATGGTCCAGGATGTAAACATAACAGTGGCTTGTATACAAATA
Source organism: Mytilus galloprovincialis (assembly GCF_965363235.1). Taxonomy (NCBI): domain Eukaryota; kingdom Metazoa; phylum Mollusca; class Bivalvia; order Mytilida; family Mytilidae; genus Mytilus; species Mytilus galloprovincialis. The sequence continues at coordinate 4,140,853 of NC_134851.1, forward strand.
ATATTCCAACTGACACTAAATAGAAAAGAAGACTGTACAGATTATACATTCGAAGCCTGCAACAAAAAGGGTTGTAATGAACTGATGGTGAAGATGAAATGGGGAAGTAGGTTTAATCACTTATAAATTGTGTATATGTTTATGTATTGATTACCAGTAAAAAAAAACATCATTCAGAAAGTGTGAACATTTACCCATGTAGCCAAGTAAAGTTTTTGTCAATTAATTTCCAGACTGTGTTTGAGCTTTGTATTGAGCAATACATTTAGGGACGTTGCGTTTTGAATTTCTTCGGTGATCGGTATTTTTGTTTTACTTTATAAAACCTGCATCATAAATATGCAATTCATAACCTACTATTACTTGATAGATATATTAATTGTACTTAACCTAGTATCAATGAATATTAACTTGGTGATCTGTTATAAGTTCGATCAAATTCTTTTTCATTCTTTGAGTATTTTCTTTCTACGAAACAGATCAACCAGAGCCTCCCACAAATATGTCAGTAGTTCCATTTGAAAGATATTTGACAGTATTTTGGTATCGTGGATACAACGGGGGTTTTCCACAGACATTTTTCATAGAATATAGACGAGACATAAAGAAAATATGGAGACGGTCAGAACCTGTTTTTGATAATATGCAGGCCAGAATGTCAAATACTGTGTTTAACTTGATCCCACAAACTCGATATCTTGTTCGGATACTGTCAACAAATGCAATTGGAGAAAGCAAGAAGACCGCTGTTTCATTTATAATGACTTTAGGTGAATCATTATACAACATTAAGTAGCTATATATTAATATTTCTTGATTCTATGTTTTCATAAATAGCACCGTGTTTATATGGCGTGTACGGAGAGGAGATGCTATATTTTTTCTTAAAGTGAGTAAGAGGGTAAACAAACCATCAAAATCACCTTTAGTCTAAAGCTTATCATGCTAATCATGCTAATTGAAAAACAAGTAAAGAAGATAATGAATGGATGATCATCATCAAATTTATATAGTTCAGTAAGCAGTAAAGTTGAAACTATACGAAAAAAGAAAAAAAGAACGACCTCACGAAAAAGGCTTAAACTCTTAGGTTGGTTATTAACAATTTAGCAAATTAAAACAACTAAATTGTATCTTCTGTAGAGGCTGGATGTATAGAGACAAACACACGCTAATTTTTATCTATAAAGAAGTCGCTCCTCACTTTCTTACTATCTGTCGATACATATATTTTTGGCATTGCACAAGTCGTGTCTTCTCTGACTGTTCATGACGCTAAAATACTAAATCCCTGGGATGTGTTTTAGTTGATTTTAGTCTGTGATGCATGATTTTATTTGTCAGTAACTGCGAGTACGTTCAAATCCTACTTTCTTGTTAATTTGACCGGTTGATACTATTTGTTATGCTTTTTTTTTCTTTTATATTAATATGGATCTTGTCAGGAATCTGATGTACAGTAGTTGTCGTTTGTTTATGTAATGTATACGTGTTTCTAGTTGGTTTTCCCGTTTGAATGGTTTTACACTAGACATTGCTGGGCCTTTTAAGTTAATTGTGCGGTGTGAGCCAAGGCTCCGTGTTGACGGCCGTGCATTTAGCTATTGCTTACTTCTATAAATTGTTATTTGGAGGAAAAGTTGTCTCATTGGCACTCACACAACATCTTCGTATATTTAATAAAATTGACGATACCAATTTTTCTTGCATTTAAATGTGTAAATGATTAACATGACGTGTTTAAAATGTAAGTATAAATGTTTAAATGTGTTTATTGATTTGTCATTTAAATCTTTCACAATTAACTTGATAAATGAATACATAAATTACAGTTTCATGTTGTTGTTGCACTAGTAATAGAATAGCAGTGCCAATTTATTATTTCTAAATATATCTAACATTTTTCAGCCACTAATTCCACAGTTGAAAAAACACCACCTGTTCAAGGCATCGTCATTGTAGTATTAGTCTTAGTTAATATAGTCATAGGATTGGGAATCGGAGTATTTGTTCGTAAGTCTACAATATTTTTTTCTGAAAACTTCAGAATAAAAAAGAAAATAACACCGAAAATATAAACATCATATGCAAAATATATGACAATGCTTTACACAATTTGTTCACAGGATTGTCCAAATAGACGACTACACGTACAGTGAAATTAGCTTACCTATTCCATATGCCTAGAATATGAATCTCTAAACGTGCCTTTACATTAGCATTTTCAATGGTCATTGCATAAATATTGAACATAACGTTGTTATCGTATTGAAACAAGGTTTGAAAAATTCTTTGAGATTAGCACTGTATAACAAAGAAAAAAAGAATAAAAAAAGAAGAAATTATTCTTTTTGAATTTTTCAATTTGTAGATTTCTTGAAACAGAAGACCAATAAGAGGTTTGTTTAGTTATTTATAGAAAAAAAATAGATATATATTAATACCATCCCAGCCGATATTCAGGTTTATGGGCTAATAAATACATGAAACTCAAGTGAACTGGTTTCATCCGAGTTTCACGTGAATTTGCGAGTGAACATAATATGAATTTTCAAAACAAAGTATTTCATCACCGATGAAAAATACCATAAAGGGACATTTAAGGATGTTCGCGTCAGATTTGCAGAATCCGCTGGTAATATCCATTTGAATGCCTAATGCAATTTAGCCCATTACCCCCATTTTTCCCAAAAAATCGTTCACATATATAGTTATAAGCCATGTGTAAAATTCTTATGAAATCGTTGTTATTTTATAATAGTTTTTGAGAACCTAAACTTGTCAACGATCAAGCTAGGAAAATTCAAAAGAGAACATTTTCCCGCCACAATGTCAATGGCTAATATCTCGAAAACAAGCACACTCACCTATATTTTGTTTACTCTGATGGTTCCTTTATTAATCCCCTCTCTGTATGTAATAATGTTATGAACAGTTTGTTATTTTGAAACTGAGTAGCGAAATTCCTTAATCTTGTAAAGTTAAAATAAACTGACATTGCGAACACTAACAAAAAGACAAACAGACAAACAATTGTCCGCAAAACACAACAAACAAAGCTACAACCGAAGCAACACGTACCACCCCAAAAACTGGGGGTAATCTCAAGTATTCTGGAAGTGTAAGAAAGCACATCACCCTTCACATGTGACACCAGTCGTGTTGCTCATATTAGTACAAACCCGTTACAAATCTTACTCTGTAGAAAAATAATTGTAATTACGACATTAAGAACATTTGATTAGAATCAAAGAGATAACAATATTTCTGGAAAAGTTTTGTGCACATGACGTGAAAATGGGGTTGCTGTTAGGTGTCCCAACATTATGACATTAAGAGCATAACCGCTCAGTGAAACAAATATATCATAATAGTCAAACAACTTGCAATGGCGTCCGTAAATTTACGAAGGGATAATTTTAACTTCAACACGTTAAACTCTATGATTAATTGTTTCCTTGTATGACAAACAACTGTGTGTCAAGAACATACAAGCATGGGAATATGGTATCAATTTGGAGATACTAACTTCGTAAATCATCAACCGTTTGGTCTTGATTCAAAGTTTACATAGAAGTCTGCTTTAATTGATAATGTAAATAGCTGCTGCATATTTGCACAAATATAAAAAAAAATGGAGACTGTGGATTAACGCTAACTAAACCGTTAGTCCTCATATAACTTTTAAAATATGTATACATGTATCATTAACAAAAAGCTCTATGGAGCAAGATGCCATTTTTTTGGCAGTACAATTAATATAACCGTTCACTTCATCGGTAACCTATATTGTTTATCATTATTTTCAAATAAGCTGTATTTACACTAAACAATTGTAAAATGTAGGCGATTTCTGTATTTCAGTTATTTTTGTCGATAACACTTATATTTCTTCTATTAGTTCAACACAAAAAGTACCTTAACAAAAATGAATTCTGCTGTTGAAGGCAGATTGTGAGCTGAAATAATCGGTGAACCCATAATTTCATTTTATGTTTCTATTAAGTATATGATAAAGTTCATTCATAGAATAAAATAGACAAATCCTAAAGTAAAAACAAATATAAAAATAGACCTGCGAGTCACCTTAAGCATGTAATGCATCACTTTTTCCCGAATTCTGCTTCCTTATTATATTTTTTTACGCATGTTTCATCATTAGGATGATCACAGCTGCAAATGTCCGAGCATCGAAAGCGAGTAATGACGACAGTATTGTTTATGAAGAAATACTTGAAGATGAAAACCACCAGACACCATCCCAAGGTACACAAATGACAAAAAATAGTAATTTCTTGCGTCCGAAGCGCTTTTCTGAATTTACCTTCATCAGGAACGCCAAAATCCTATCATTTGAAATCTGAAGATGTATAAGTACCGAAACCGTTGAAGAGCTATATGTCAAAAATATCTAAAATAAATAACCAGATTCATCGACAGCAAATCTTGCCTGTGGGAATTAGTTTAGACGAATCGGACAACCCGTTGTTGGGTTGCTGCCCCTCAATTGGTAATTTTAAGGAAATTTTGCAGTTTTTGCTTATTATCTTGAATATTATTATAGATAGAGATAAACTGTAAACAGCAATAATGTTCAGCACAGTAAGATCTACAAATAAGTCAACATGACCAAAATGGTCAGTTGACCCATTAAGAAGTTATTGCCCTTTATAGTCAATTTTTAACAATTTTCGTAAATTTTTGTAAATTTTTAGAATATATTTTTAGTATATATTTTCCACTGTAGTTACTGGGCCAAGTTTATTATAGATAGAGATAATTGTTGCAAGAAGAATGTCCAGTAAAGTATGATCTCCAAACCCATCATGATCATCAAAACACAATTTTGTCATGACGGTATCTGTGTCCATTGTTTAATATGCGCGTAGACCAAGATGAGCGACACAGGCTCTTGAGAGTCTCTAGTTTAGAAAACAATGCGATTTAAAGTTTTCAATAATGATAAAATGTCATTACATAACGATATTTGCTTAATGTACTGATGCAACATGTTATGCTGGTGTAGTTTCAGAATTAATTGAAAACGTCTTATTAAAATTCATTTCAGAAAACGAAAATCCGATTTTGTCAACAGTCAACACAATTGGTGTTGAAAAAGGATATAAAGACACCGTGTCATCAGCAAATGCATTAGTAGCGTCAGACAATAACATCGAAGATGTGGACAATGATGATGGAATATACGCACAACCATACCAATCACTGGTGGTACCATATTGTGCTGACGACGAAAAGGTGAATCTCATAACAGAACAGAACTCAATCTACGAGAATGACAATTCTTTGGAAAATTCAGCTGATGAAGTTTCTCCTGGTTTCTTACAAGACACTTCAACGGAGGATCAAAAACTACCTGTTTATGAGAATGTATACCACCAGACATCATCACAAGGTACACACATTACATACATTTTCGATAGAAATGGTGACATGCGAATTTGAGGAGTAGGTTCAGTAAGACCTATTTTTGGCCCAAACATGTAGCAGTTTTACAAAATTGTGAAAATGTAGTTTTTTAGCTATTTACTGGAAAGTAGATTGCATCTGGTATCTTTCTTTCCCTCTGAAATCTTCACAAATTTAGCATTTTAGTTTCCGTCTAAAATGAATGTGGCCGCATTCGTATTCATTCATAATATGTAAATGTAAGTTGTATTTGATGATATTACATAACATATATAAATCTCGAGGATGAAAACAGATGCGGACACTTTCATTTTTGAGAAGAAAACATCTGAAAAGTGACGTTTTTGGCATATTTGATAGATTTTGCATATTTAAGCTTGAATTAGAGCGTTTTTAATAACTAAATAAGTTAAAATCTTTCACATTAACAAATTGAATCAATTGAAATAGACACTTATGTGTTCAAAAAGTGTCCAAAATCTTTCGTTTGATGAACCTGACATTTGATGCCAAAATCGGCTTTACCGGACCTGCTCCTTTGGTCCTTTTAGTCATTAACAATATCTTGACAAAACTTTTTGTTCTATGACATCATAGAAGTTAAATTATCAGTTTTTATATTTAGAAAATCACGTTATTTCTTTGAATCTATATTGATTCTTTTCAATTAAACCGATTAGGAAAAAAATAACAGTAGTATACCGCTGTTTGACACTCATCTATCGATTCAGAGAAAAACCAATTCGGGTAACAAACTAAAACAACGAATCAACAGTAACACTAAAGTGCAACCAAAAACTAAACGACAATATAACAAACAGAAACGAACTATAAGATAACAACTGCAATTTTTCTTACTATGTATAGAACATTTTTAGAAAACAATACAATTTTATGTTTTCAATATGATAAAATGTGATAACATAAGGATATTTGAGTAATGTAATGATGCAAAAATGTTACGCTGGTGTAGTTTCGGCATTCAATGAATATCTATTTCAGAAAACGCAAATCTGATTTTGTCAACAGGCAACAACATTGGTGTTGAAAAAAGAGATAAAGACACCGCGTCATCCGAAAATGTATCAGTAATGTCAGACAATAGCATCAATAATGCAGACAATAATGATGGTATGTATGAACAACCCTACGCCTCACTGGTGGTACAAAGCCGTGCTAACAACGGAAATATGTACCTCATTACAAACCAGAACTCAATCTATGAGAATGAAACATATTTGGATAATACAGCTAGTGAAATTTCTTCTGAATTTTTACAAGACAATCTACCGGGGGAACAAGAGTTACCTGTTTATGAAAATGTTGTTGAAAAAGAAGCATATTTGAATTACATTGTTGACGACATTGCATGATTTCCACTGTTTACACATTGATCCACAAATTAATAAGGCAGAATACATTAACTTAGTACTGGAACAATAGGATACAGGTTTTGAATCCGGAATTTTGCGGAGAATTGTACATTCAAACATTGAGGTTTTATTAAATGTGTTCCTTGTTTTTATCAACCAATCAACATTTGCATGCGACGCATTTTCTTTTCAAGTTATTTTTATGTGCAATGGCCTTTACATTTTGTAATATCTTATAATTAAACTATAAAAGTATTTTTTCTTGCCGTATTTGTGAAATGCATTGAAAGAATTTAATTATGAGTAGGATGACAAATGTTGTGGTAGGCAAGAGGCGTCTTATATGCATGGAGTACCAGTAGTCTTTCTAGGTTTTATATTATTTTTTTTTTATTTTTTTCTGATTAGTTTTTTTAAGAAATGTTGTTTGTGCAATGTGTTTGTGAGATCTTATAGGAGTATTACTGATCGAGTCACACCAGTGTGAATAAGAAGTACATTGCCATACCAATTGCTTGATAAGATATATTCCTTTATATTTCCGACCTTTTATTATGTTGATCAGCTTTGAATAACTGTGACACTTTTCAATTTGTGTTGGTTGATGAAATATAGACTGTTTACAAGTTTATCATGTTTATGCCATTGCAAATTCAAATTCATTGAACGACATTCAGAATAATCCATATTGTTGAATTGATAACTCTTTTAGCCATGGCGTTGTCAGTTTATTTTCGATTTATGAGTTTGACTGTCCCTCTTGTATCTTTCGTCTCTTTTTTAGTCGAAGTTGTTTGATCAAATGTGTAATGATCAATGCTTCTGAAGCTACACAAAACATATAGATTTATTTTATCTTCAAGCCATTGTTCATCTACTAAATTGTCTATTCTTCTTACCAGTACACTTGGTACAATCAAAAACCTGATAATAAATTGTTCAAATAAGATCTTCGAAAATAGTGGAATTAACTACTTTTGGGGTGTCAAGAACTCGTTGGAAGTAATTGATATAAATTGCATGCATATATTGGTGATTTTGAATCTGTTCACAATTTTGATTTTTCTACCCTATATACCATGTGTAATACCACATTGCCTCACATTCTCATTAATACAAAATTCACTCACCTTATTAAATGGGCATTTAAAAAGTCAGAATGTGAATATATATTTTCAAACTCTTTTAAGTCATTTTTTTAGTAGCAATAAACAAAAAAACTATGTCAATTTGATATGCTTTGATACTATATCTGCCCTTGAATTTTTATAAGATAACATTTTTGTTCGCTTTGGAGATTCCGTATATCGTCAGGTTATCGGAATTCCAATGGGGACTAACTGTGCACCATTTATTGCGGACCTGTATTGTATTGCTATGAGTTACAATTGATGACAAAAATCAGCAAAGACCCAGCGAAACAACATCTGATACACAAATTTAATAATACTTTTAGATATTTGGATGATGTTTTGGCTCTCAATAATGACGACTTCAGTATGTATACTAAAATGTATCCTGTTGAACTTACTTTAAATAAAGCTTATACTAACAATGACCACTGCCCTTTTCTCGATCTTGATATCTATATCACTAACGCTTAAAACTAAAATTTATAATAAAAGATGATTTTTCATTTCCGATCGTTAATTATCCATTTTTAGATGGTGACGTTCCCTTGTCACCATCTTACGGTGTTTATATATCTCAACTTACTAGTACGATTCGCCCGTGTATGTAACAATGTTTTAGATTTTAACTAGACAAATGTATGCATTACTGAAAAATTGTTACACCAGGGTTTTAGAAATCACAAACTAGTCAAAACATTTACTAAATTTGACTATCGGTATAAGGACATCATTCGTAAATATAGCTCAACACGTAGACTTCTTATACGTTCAGGTATTTCACATCCATTTTTTATGGAAATATTCTTTATAAAGCATAAAAATGTCAGTATTTACCTCAGAAACTAACAAAACCTTTAAATAGACTTATAAAAAAGGGATATAGTTACGATACTGTTCTCAGGTCATTAAAAATTGCATGTTTTGGCGTTAATATTGATTCACTTATAGGGTCTTTGCATCGGAACAAAACACATTTATTCAAAAACCAGTTGTTGACATGACACGGGTTATATTTTTCTCATATATGTTATGATGGTATGATACTAAACCCCAAACAGGAGGGATTGTGCCGGATATTCATATGATGAAATCATAATTTTTCAATCAGTTTAATTGAAGTCTAGAGCTGGCATGTCATTTAACTGCTAGTAGTCTGTTGTTATTTATGTATTACTGTCATTTTGTTTATTTTCTTTGGTTACATCTTCTGACATCAGACTCGGTTTTCTCTTGAACTGAACTTTAATGTGCGTATTGTTATGCGTTTACTTTTCTAAATTGGCTAGGGGTATGGGGGAGGGTTGAGATTTCATAAACATTTTTATAATCCTGGTACCTTTGATAACCATATTAACCCCGCCACATTTTGGCGCATGTCCCAAGTCAGGAGCCTCTGGCCTTTGTTAGTCTTGTATTATTTTTAATTTTAGTTTCTTGTGTACAATTTGGAGTTAAGTATGGCGTTCATTATCACTGAACTAGTATATATTTGTTAAGGGGCCAGCTAAAGGACGCCTCCGGGTGCTGGAATTTCTCGCCACATTGAAGACCTGTTGGTGACCTTCTTTTATGATAGGGTTATTGTCTTTTTGACACATTCCTAATTTCCAATCTCAGTTTTATTAAATTTGTTCATCATGACACTTTGTCAGCTTTTGTAAGTTAGAAGAACATACAAGGAAGAGTTTTCATGAATCTACTTAGAAGTTATTCGTTTGAGATTGTGACGCAGTGATGACTTCTGTAGCCATAAATTTGACTGTTTTACCTAGTATGTCTTTTTAATGCATAGTTGTAAATAAAATGGAATTTCATGCAACTCTGTTACTAGTGAAAGGATTTGCGTTATAAAACCAGGTTCAATCCATGATCTTCTACATTTGAAAATGCCTGTACCAAGTCAGAAATATGACAGTTGTTGTTCATTCGTAAAAATATCAAACCTAGCCTCCAAGCTATCTGAAAATGATCTTGGTAAAGATATCCATAACCTGTCGCAAGTTCTTTAAAACTAATAGTGACATAGATTTTTTGGAAACATATGTGAATGAAGTATCTTTTTCCAAAGAGTACTTAATGTATTTATAAATATTCATATAAAAACTTACCCTATTAGTGTTATTCATCAAAACAATCAATTAATAATATATCAATCATGCCAATATACATATGAAAATTCAAATACAAAAATTAAAAGAAAGAATGATTGAATGGAATATGGCCTTTTTTTTTGTAAAAAGTTCACCCCTTTTTATCACTGTATCGGTTATAATATGAAACAAGTATATCACTGTGCATTCCTGTTATTGTGACAACGAATTTGCATTATAAAGACAACGCATACATCATTTACATGCCAAAAAAATGGACAAAAATACAAATAAAAAATAATACACTACAACGCAATTACAGAAACAAACAAAAATGAAGATTATAAAAAGTTATTTAGATAATATACAACGTCGGTACGTAGAATCTATACTTTAAGAACATCATGTGTTAATTGTGAAGTTGATCCGCAATATGTATCAACACTATCTTTGTGTCTTCCGACGAACTTTTTAATGAAAAATGACGACACGATCTCTGATATACCCCTGATTAATGAAATTTCATTCCGAAGACGTACAAAAAATTGTTTTCAAACTCTGAACATGAAGCTGCATGCTCTTAAATACCGAATGTGTTGCGAATTGTTTATTCCAGGTGATGTTGTTGTATTGCTACTCGGGTGAGAGGATTGACACATTCAAAACACAGATTATGGCACTGCGATAACCTTCTATGTCAATTTAGAGGTACAAGTTTTAAAATAAAGCAGAGGAAGCCGCGTTTGTTGATTCTTATATATTTATTTCTAAAGTATATATCAATGAATTAAAATCAGAAAATTTTAGTTTGTTGATGGAAAGAACATCATCAATATATAGGAATGGAAAGTTAAACGATCTGGCCTCTTTGATATTTTTGGTTTGTCATGTGTCGGAAGGAACTCCGCTCATGTAAAAATAAGAGGTCGGCAAGAAGAGGCGCACAATTCGTACTCATAGGAATGCCGAAAGATATACTTCCAAATTCAACAAATATATTGTCAATAAGATTCTCCACCGTACTGCTCTATTAGAAATTTATCCTTATACAAATGAAGAGAGATTTTTCATAACAAAAGCATGTTAGGGAAATTTAAATGACTAGTTGCAAATGTGAATATTGTTCTTATAAAAGAAGACATATATAGCTTTAGATAATGTTTTAAACCATGAGAACTATATGTTACTATCGTCTTTCAAAAATTCCTTATATTTTATGAAGAAAACAAAACCCACTTTGATGTACAGAAAGAACTAAAATCCAACAGAAAGAACTAAAATCCAATTGATTCAAAGAATAAGTCCATGTAATAAAACTGAACGTGGTAAACACAAGAGGGGCTATTTTGTTAAAGGGTGCATGCAGACGCTTCAACAGCGGACATTTCTCGTATGAAGGAAACAACCTAGAAATAGGATAGAAGTTTACCTATCTAGATTAAATCATATCAGGAATGCAACTTTTACTAAGGTAAAAACGAATTATCAGAAAAGGCAGCGAAAGCCATGTACTGGGTTTTCTATTTAATATGTCAGTAAATGTCAACTCGATCTATTTGAGAACATATAATAACCCATCAAACTGTAGTGATTTGAGATTGTTGGAAATGTAAACAATGTTATCATCAATGTTAAGGCTTTATAATATTGTGATATGAGCGTCACTGATGAGTCTTATGTAGACGAAACGCGCGTCTTGGGTACTAAATTATAATCCTGGTACCTTTGATAATTATTTACACCACTGGGTCGATGCCACTGCTGGTGGGCGTTTCGTCCCCGAGGGTATCACCAGCCCAGTAGTCAACACTTCGGTGTTGACATGAATATCAATAATGTGGTCATTTTTATAAATTTCCTGTTTACAAAAATTTTAATTTTTCGAAAAACTAAGGATTTTCTTATCCCAGGCATAGATTACCTTAGCCGTATTTGGCACAACTTTTTGGAATTTTGGATTCTCAATGCTCTTCAACTTTGTACTTGTTTGGCTTTATAATATTTTGATATGAGCGTCACTGATGAGTCTTGTGTAGACGAAACGCGCGTCTTGCGTACTAAATTATAATCCTGGTGCCTTTGATAACTATTAACAAGTAAAAACTATTTAAGGTATACTGCACATTTAACATAATCAACACACAACGATATTGTGTATGGTGAAACGGTCAGATACCCACTGGACATTAGTTATTTGTCAGTATAAAATGTAAAAATAAACGTTTTTGTACAAACTATGTTCAGACGACAAGAAATTGTCGTGAACGATTTACAACATTGTGGTCTATCAAAACACGATAAAAAATGAAAATATGAAATGGTTGATGTGTAAGATCTTTTGAAAGATATTAGAAGATGTGGTATGAGCGCAAATGCGACAATTCTCCTTCCAAGTCACAGTTTGTAAAAGTAAATCGTTTTAGGTCAAAGTACGTTTTCAACATAGCCCTTGGCGTACACCAAACATCAATCTATAAAGGGTATTATCAACATGGATAATTAAGAGTATTCAAATGGTGCTTAACATTCAAGATGACAATTTAATTTTTTTTACCGAATTTTAGAGTTACTATACGTTGTCTGTAGAGAAAGAGAGATGGCAAAACAATATCATGCCAATTGTCTCCCTGTTATACATGTTAAACATTATAGTACCTATGATAACTATCAACATCAAGTTTTCAGAAAACTCTGTAGGTTATTTTGTCGTTTTCCGATTTTCGTACAGTCAGTAAAAGATTTTTTTTAGCCAAACTTCTCATCGTCAGTGCCTTGATATTGAAAAAAATTTTGATACATAAAAAACAAAACAAGGCATATGTGTTCATAACAGGAAGTGCCTTGAAATTAAAAAAAAGATCGAACATAAAAAAAACAAGGCATATGTGTTTATAACAGGAAGAACAGTTGGTAAACATTCCGTCGATAATTTAATATTTTTTTTTAATGTTTGTCCTATATTAAAAAAAAAATGCCCAAAATAATACCAAAAAAATAAAAAAAAAAATTTTAAATAAAAAAAAATGATTAACATTTGTTGTTCATCACACTCGAAAGATGAGGCAGCGTTATCCTTAGATTGTGCAAATTCTTTAAAAACGTATCCAGATGCATTTGCAATGAATGATTGCAAATAATATGCCATGAATTTTTATGAAATAAAAAAAGGATATTTCAACGTGTGTTAACAACAAAATTGTTGTTAGCTATCCTAAATTTTTATCACTTCCAATAAAAACAGTCCATTTTGAAATAAAGAAAAGTATATTTAGGTAGATCATCAGCATATAGTTCCTCAGATATAAATTGATTATACTTTATCAAAAAGTAGATTTTACTATGCATTTTTCAAAAAATATAATAAAAAGTATGGATTACCTGACGACTACTCAAGCTACAAGTCGTGGCAAATTGCCAAAATTTGCAAAGATTATTCAAAAAATCTGTGAAATACGATTTCGAATAAAAAAAAATGAGGAGATAGGTTTTAAAATATGCCCTTGAAAATAATAAAAGAAATAATGTCACCGAACCAGTGTTCTTGCTACAAGAAAAACAGCGAAATTTCAGTATCATTCCAGTATGATGAAAAAGTCGAAAAAATTGATTCAATAAAACACAATATTTAATACTAGTTTTAACATGTGCAATAGTGCAATAAATCAACTTTTTTGTTGTTGACAAAAAACACTCTTACTAATCAGTTGCAAATATGTTCCAAGTGAAAGAACTAGATTGATTTTGTACTACGATTGTACAAACCAAAAATAAAACTGAATGTGTTTGCTTCGTTCTCTTTTTTTCTCTTGACTACATATCATTTATATTGTAAATATCATGTTTAATAAAGTGAGAGATGTTCTTATATAAACATATTGCATATTTGAAATAATTCTTAGTTTTATAAATATATATTATATGACGAGACATATTTCAAAATATATACATGTATTATATTTGTAGTAAAACGCCATATTGTATAATAAATATTCAAACAAGTTTTCCATTTTGTCCTGGCACAAAACACTTAGGCATCAATTAATGATTTCCGATTTAAATTGTGTTTTTACATATATTTTTTACAATTGAATGACGGAAATATTATTTTATTGGATGATTGGAAAATTGTTTTATGAATTTCCTTTATACATCCTTACATGGAAATCAATGGAAAAGTAAACACTATTGTGTTTTGTATTCCTCGAAGATTATTTAGTTATTATCTTCTAATTAGCAATTCATTTAGTTTCCATATTATATTATTGTTACATGAAACTACTGTAGACCGAAACCCGTCATTTGCAGTGAGGGTAAGTGGTATAGTTTAAAATCTAATTCACCTATTTTATCTATTTTTTAAAAGGTGTACTAACTTATCGTCTTTCTTGTTTGTGCTACATGTATGTTCATTTTCATTACAGATATGACACTTTTTATCAGTTTATTGAAGCTTCTAGTAGTATGTGTACTCCGTTCTTCGGGTAAGTTATACTGGTTTTAAGTATGTTGTAAATATCTTTAATTTTGCTTCCTAAGTTATATCGAAAGACGATTACAACATGATTTCTTAGCGCTGTTGAACCAAAGAAGTTAGCTACATACAGTAACTTAGCAGTTTATTGTTTATTTGCGTAATTCTCTTTCTTGCTGTTCTTGCATTTATTTGTACTGTATATAGTTTCTGCCATGATATGGTGTCATTTTAGTTTTTTATTTACCATTGCCATAAAAATGCGAGGTTTGTCAAGCCACAATACCAGATTCAACCCAATATTTCTTTTTTTAAAATGTCCTGTACCTGAGCAGAAAAATGGCCATTGTTATTTTATAAAATTGAGAATGAAAATGGGAAATGTATCAAAGAGACAACAACCCGACCATAGAACAGACAACAGCAGAAGGTCACCGGCTGGTCTTCAATGCAGCGAGAAATTTCCGTACCCGGAGGCGTCCTTCAGTTGTCCCCTAAATAAATAAAACAAAAATAATACAAGAATAACAACGGCCGAGGGCTCCTGACTTGGGACAGGCTCAAAAATGCGACGATGTTAAACATGTTTATGAGACCTCAACCCTCCCCTTTACCTATAGCCAATATAGAAAAGTAAACGCATTACAATACGCACATTAAAATTCAAGTCTAGAGAAGTCCGAGTCTGATGTCAGAAGATGTAACAAAAGAAAATAAAGAAAATGACAATAGTACATGAATAACAACAGACTACTATAAGTTATCTGACATGCCAGCTCCAGACTTTTAGTTTGTTTCTGTGTATGTTGCATTTAAGTGTTGTGATTCTGCTCTGTCGTTGTTTTCTTCTTATATTTGATGTGTTTCACTCAGTCTAAGTTTGTTACCCGGATTTGTTTGTTTTTTCTCAATTGATTATGAATTGCGAACAGCGGTATACTACTGTTGCCTTTCTTTAAAAAAGTAAATACATTCGCTACTGGAGATTTCAAAATAAGAAATATATACAAATTCACTTGATAGTAGAGCTATGACATCATACGACACAAAGTACGCCAACCATCTTTGTTATTGCGACTTAGTGTCAATTTTTATAGCAGTGTTTGCATTCTCAACAGGAGGCGCTTAATGTGTCAACGGTCCATGTATCGGTGTTTGCCTTCATTGTCTAAATCGATTGATGAGATTTTAACATCGGTTAATTACTGTTTTCTTAACTCCAATTAATTATACATAGACAATAAGAAACACTAAAAATAAATGCTGTTCTCATGTTCGAAATGATCATTAATAAATAAAAGAATAAGGAATCTACCGAATGAAAGCATTCAAGAAAATCCGTCTTAAACTAGAACGACACTAAACTTTAGTTTTAATATAATTTTGAATTGTATATGTTGCAACATACAAAATACTCATATTTTAGAGCAACATGTGGACTATGAAAATGTTTTTGTTGGCACGAATGAAACCGTTGAGCTTAATTGTTATCATTTATATCCATCGAAATGTACCTGGCGTATATCGAGAACAGCAGAACCATCTGCAATGGAAAGCAATGCTACAGATAACATGGATAAAACATTCACAGTATACACTGAAGGACACTTGCTGAAACCAAAACTGAAAAACACGAATATTGATATCATTGGCGGAAACAACTCTGGTAAATGTAACCTCAAGATAAGAAGTTTCTCAGCTGCTGATGAAGGAAACTACACGTGTAAATACTGGAGTATTAGTATATTTGGATTATATAAGCTTTACAATGTGCAATTAAAAAGTAAGTATTCGTTCATACATATTTTGTATGTGCGTGTTTTCTTATATGCACACGTCGACTTTGAGATATCCACTTAATAAAGTTAAAAAAATAGTTTAAATTGTTTTAACTACAAATTATATATATATATATATATATATTATATAAATTAACAAATTATAAAATCTAAGATAAAGATATACAAAGATAATCCTAGATTAATGACTCATATTGTGTTTCATTGTACGTGTTTTCGCCTACATAAAACTCAACAGGGCTACTTCATCCAAAACAGTTGGGAAGTTGAAAAAAATATGGAAACATGAATATTCTGAGCAACTTAGTCTCATCCCATCGATTTGAACTCTGCTCGTGTTAAGGTGTACTCGATTTACATTTTTATTGACATCGATCGCCACATGTCCTATTGAAGGATGTTTATTCAATCCGATTACTTCAGATTTCTCCTCTAATAAAAACTGCCGGCTATGCTATAGTACAAAAGCAAAATAATTATTTATTAAACACAAACATACGATTGTATCAAGCATTGATCGATTTCTTTTCTACAAAATACTCATCAGTGACGCTCGAATCCAAAAGGAGAAGAAGAACTAAATGAAGAACAAGTTGAAGAACATTAAGAACCTGATACTCAGAAAGGGATGGCACACATAGGTTAAATTATTTATTCCTTGAGTATAACATCCTTAGTGTTTCGAAAATTTAAAAGCTTTATAAACAATTAATTTATTGAAATGAACATATGCATGGTAAATAACTTCAATAGTTATCAAAGGTACCACGATTATAATTTAGTACGCCAAACGCCCGTTTCGTCTACACAAGAATCATCAGTGACGCTCAAATCAAATTATTTATAAAGTCAAACAAGAACAAAGTTGAAGAGCATTGATAATCCAAAATTCCAAAAAGTTGTGCCAAATACGGCTAAAGTAATCTTTGCCTGGGATAAGAAAATCCTTAGTTTTTCGAAAAATTCAAAGTTTTGTAAACGAGAAAATTTATAAAAATGACCACTTTATTGATATTCACTACTGGGCTGGTGATACCCTCGGGAACGAAACGTCCACCAGCAGTAGCATCGACCGAGTGGTGTAAATAGTTATCAAAGGTACCAGGATTATAATTTAGTACGCCAGACGCGCGTTTCGTCTACACAAAAATCATCAGTGACGCTCAAATCAAAATGTGTATAAAGCCAAACAAGTACAATGTTGAAGAGCATTGAGGATCCAAAATTCCAAAAAGTTGTGCCAAATACGGCTGAGGTAATCTATGCCTGGAATAAGAAAGTCCTTAGTTTTTCGAAAAATTCTAAGTTTTGTAAACAGGAAATTTATAAAATGACCACATTATTGATATTCATGTCAACACCGAAGTGTTGACTACTGGGCTGGCGATACCGTCGGGGAAGAAACATCCACTAGCAGTGGCATCGACCTAGTGGTGTAAATAGTTATCAAAGGTTCTAGGATTATAATTTAGTACGCCAGACGCGGGTTTCGTCTACACAAGAATCACCAGTGACGCTCAAATCAAAATGTTTATAAAGCCAAACAAGGACAAAGTTGAAGAGCATTGAGGATCCAAAATTCCGAAAAGTTGTGCCAAATACGGCTAAGGTAATCTATGCCTGGGATAAGAAAATCCTTAGTTTTTCGACAAATTCAAAGTTTTGTAAACAGGATTTTTTTTAAAATAACCACATTATTGATATTCATGTCACAACCCAGAGTTCAAAACTACCCATTTGATGTTAATCGTTACAGTTAAAAAATGAAATGAATTCTATATTGTATAGGTTTACCTTCCAACTTAACAATACATGGATTAATCTCGAAAAACGGAAAGAAGGTCGTTCGCGGAGTCGAAGGAAAACGTTTGACAATCGTATGTACTGTCGAAAGTGGAAAACCAGCAGCGACACTCGTTTTGAGTAAAAATAAAGTTTCTATTCTGAAAGAGAGAAGAGATCGTATAACATATTCTTTCATTCCAACAAAACAAGATAACATGCAATCAATTGTATGTTCGGCCAACAGTACATCACTAGCTTATCCAATGTTACATGAAGTACAGTTAGATATACTGTGTAAGTTAATCACTTAGGTATTGGGGGTCCACCGTTTGAAACACAAAGTATTCAAACATCATTAACGGAAAGTGTCATATTTATCCAAAGTATGTTACACATAACGATATTCAAAATATGTTCAACATAAAATGTATTTAACCAAACACAAAATGATTTTGGTTCTTAAGATTGTCTTTCGTATACAAGTTAATTATACAATTTAACAAAATATCATATTATTCAAATAAAAAGATAGGGTGCAAATGAGACAATTCGCCATCCAAGTCACAATTTGAAAACTAAACCATTATAGGTCAAAGTACGGTCTTCAAAACGGAACCTTGGTAGTATGACCTACCAAAATGATAAAAAAAAATTGCATCGACAAATAAGGAAATCTTTGTCACGTTAATAAAATAAGACACAACGTCACAAAACGCCACATATAATTTATAACTGAATACCATTTTGTTTAATTCGTAAAATAGGTACTTAATTGTTTTTTCTTAAACTCATTTTTTTTAAAGAACAATGAATGATTTGACAAATCCCTTGATCTTTATTTTTTTACAGATTTGACCGTTTGAAAACCGTTGTAGTTCATATATAAACACAATAAACAATATGTGGTTATAGTTTGTTACAAGTGTTATGGTTTTGAAGACATTTTTAGCGTTAGGTCTAGGGATTAGCAAAGTATTTTGAATTATTATCAAAAGTAATGTTCCTTTTTTTATATGAGCTCAAACTCATACTTTTTTCATTCAATCTATTACCCTGTTTGGTATTGGCTTTTGAACAAATACTGCACACATATAATAATCTTCGTTTTTGACAGATTCACCAACTGTTGAGATAACACGAATACCATCAAAGTGCAAGTTAGTACTGATCTGCAATCCGAGCGGGAACCCTAAAAATTATACGTTTGGCGATTGGGAACACTGGTCCGAATTCAAAGAACATATTCGAAATCTAAAAGGGACATCTGACAGTACATTAACCTTACTGAGATCCAACAATAACAAGGGGCTACATGAAACTGATGGGATATACAAATGCGAAGTATCGAACGGTATATATGGTACAAATGGAAACTTATACCAGAAAGGAACAGCACTCGTACACAATAAAGGTAAAGTATCAGCAGAGGTCTTTCGTATTGGTCAACAAATATCAAATATTCAGCAACAAAATATAACAATATTTGTATTGTGTAAAATTATTGGCACTTAAAACGTTTCAACTTTTAAACCTACACCGATATTTTTTTTACACGTACTAGACAGGACCCAATACTTGCTTTAAAGTATTGCAAATTAAGAAACTTTTGCGTTTAATCATTATTGCAATTTTTTTTTTAAAAGGACAAAAATTCCATATTAACTTTTGCAATTTAAAACATTTTCCATAAACATAAAATTGTGATTGGAAATGGGGAATGTGTCAAAGAGAGAACAACCCGACCATATACATGTATTTATGTTTATTGGATATCAGAATTCAAGTTCCTATTATTGTGATAACAATCGAATCGTATTATTCGCTTATTGTACCCTTGTAATTATTTCTCAATGTACAATGATACTTACCCGTTTTTTTAAAGTTAAAACGTAGAAACGTCAGATAGTTCTGTCCCTCTAAGAAAATGTATCAATCAAATGACTGTAATTTCTTCCGTACAACAGAATAACACCGCAACACCACAACGTGTTAGTACGCAAAATATTTTGACTGACTGCATCGCTTTTTTTGTCGGTCATGTTTTAAAACAAATTGAGTGTTAATTACGTGTTGCAAATTAAAACAAAAACAAGTTTAGTTTATTTTTGCTTGTGATTTTTTAGTAGTTCAAATATCAGCTCGCCTTAGCTAACTCGTTTGATATTCCAGCTGAACAAATCAGAATAAAAAACATTAACTCCAACATTCTATTAAATTAATTTCAATTTAGTTCCGCCGATATTTGTGAATGCAAATAAGCCAATTCAAATTGGATGTTATGGTCAGAAGTTGAATTTAACAGTACTTTTATACAACAAGTATGGAACAATACAAACAGCAATTTCGAAACTAAACAAGACTCTGTATACAGAAACTAACCAGGAAACGATTCAGACACAGGACATTTTCCATGATGTCAACGTAACAGTATTTGGTGTAAAGATAACATTCCAACTAACACTTAATAAAGCAGAAGATTTCACAGATTATACAATTAAAGCTTGCAACGAAATAGGATGTAGTAAACTAACGGTAGAGATAACATCTGAAAGTAAGTTGATAAACAAATAATTACATTACATATACACATGATGTTTGTTTGTTCAGAACACGAGATTAACCTTCTTTTTAAAATGAATTTTCACATTCATGATGACACGAGTTTCCACGATGAGGTTCAGATGTACATTAAAGTAAAATTTGATAGAAATCGTTTTTTTCACGAACCTAGCAAAAACATGTAATCATGAGTAATGCATGCTTCTCAAAGTAATTGTTATGGGTTGTAAAAAAACGTTGATCGTGTGCACATTTTTTAAAATGAAGCGCTTCATACAAAATGAACTTCGGTCAACGCTTTTATACCCTAATAAATTTACAAAAAAAAGCATCCATTTCTTTATAAATGCATGCCTTCGATTAGATTCACCTGTGAAAGATAATTAATTTTCATCATGTGACCACTAAAACTACAAATTTGATGATATATGAAAAGTACACCTCTTCTAGTTACAATACACATGTGTTTCATGCCTGCATCAACCGAATAAATCAATATTATTTAAAATGTATCTACAACTCTTATATTGGTGTGGTTTCATAAATTTTCGGTATTTCGAAGAATGTTAAGTATCACTCTGAACGGAATGCATCATTAATAAGTAATAATAAGAAGGTTTTTAATTTAGTCGAACCAGTTTAATAAAAATGGCTTTGTAAAATACTGGTTAGACAGAATTTTTTGATACCGTTGATAAGCTGATAATATTTAATAGCATTTTGTCAAAAGTCTAAAGATACTTTATTCCTCTACATAACAGATCGTCCAGAGACTCCGACAAATATTTCAGTTATTCCATTTGAAAAACATCTAGCAGTATTGTGGTGTCCAGAATATAACGGGGGTTTCTCGCAGACATTTTTCGTAGAATATAAAGCCGAAGACGAGCAGGTATGGAGTCGTTCAGGACCTGTAACTGGTAACTTTGAGATACGGATGTCTGAAATCTTATATGACATTAATCCAAATATTCGATATTACGTTCGGGTACTGTCAAAAAATGAAATTGGAGAAAGTAATACGACGAATGTGATAATTTTAGGTGAGTATATATTGAGTTGTTTTTTAGTATAATAAGCATGGCATGTTTTCGTGTACTAGAGTACTCAATGACACACTTACTATTTCCAACTATCCTTTCTTTATCAATGTACAAATTTCTATCGTAAGATTTGCATAATGATAGTGTCAAACACCGTTCCACTGGGAAAAGAAAGTAATCCAAATTTATAAAAACGAATGATGTAAATTAATTGAAGATACACATTTCAAAATGTGACATGGAGAGAGAGAGAGAGAGAGAGAGAGAGAGAGAGAGAGAGAGAGAGAGAGAGAGAGAGAGAGAGCGAGCGATCGAGTGAGAGACACAGAGAGAGAGAAATGTAGTGGCAAAAATTGATTTTCAAGATGTAATAGTCATGCCTTTTCATTCTGTCAATGCTAATAACGAACCCATTTATAAATATAAATAAGGCCGTTAGTTTTCTCGTTTGAATTGTTTTACATTGTCTTATCGGGGCCGTTTATAGCTGACTATGCGGTACGGGTTCTGCTCAATGCCGTACGGTGACCTATAGTAGTTAATGTCTGTATCATTTTAGTCTATTGTGGACAGTTGTCTCATTGGCAATCATACCACATCTTCGTTTTTTTTATATTATATCTTTTTATGTAGCACTGTTATCAAACAACAAGTATGATGTGAAGGCGATTTTAATGGTATTATTAGTCGATATAGCAGTTGTTCTAGTTAAAGCTGTCTGGAAAGCTGTATTGATCGTTTTAATGGTTGTTATAGCTATTACACTGTTGACTGCCATGATTTGTCTACGACGAAAAGGTCTGATATTTAAGAACAAATTAAGTCATACAGAAAATGCAACTGTGTAATGAGCACAATATTGAATCACATATGTTGATTGTCTATTTTGTACTTAAGACTATTATGACTTCGTTCATATCATTCCACGATACCAATGTGTATAAAACACAACAGTTAAAATCCTTGGTAGCAGCGTGTTATCGTCAGCCTTTTTATAATGTTATCACTTGCGTGAATATAAACTCTCGTTTGTTTAAAAATTTCATATAATATTGCACAATTTGTAAAGCGGATTTATTATATTACCTAACTGTACTTGTTTTGGATTTCGCACTTTTGTTTTTGGGTGTCACCGTAGGACCTCGTCTAGACGAGACGCACCTCTTGCGTATTTAATGTTAAACCTGGTGCCTTGTGGAAGCTATTATTCGTGTGTTTCTTTGTCCAATATTTTCTCCTATTGATTTGTATTGTAGTCCTATAATGTTGTGTTGTCATTTTAATTTTATATTTAAAAGAGGGACGAAAGACACCTAGGGACAGTCAAACTCATTAATCGAAAATAAACTGACAACGCCATGGCTAAAAAAGAAAAAAGACAAACAGTCAAACAATAGTACACATGAAACAACATAGAAAACTAAAGAACAAACAACACGACCCCACCAAAACTCGGGGTGATCTGATCAGGTGCCCCGGAAGGGTAAGCAGATCCTGCTCTACATATGGCACCCGTCTTGTTGCTTATGTGATAACAAATCCGGTAAATAGTCTAATTCGGTAGGTTACATTCATGAAAGGGAAGGGGATTGTTGTTACGACGTAAGGAACATATCCGATATCATTTGTGAAACGGTTATTCCATAACGGTCAACCAACTCGTGATGCCGTCCGTAAAATTTACGAAAGGTTGATTTCAACTTCACCATTTGGAACTCTTTGTTTAATAGCTTCCTTGTGAGCAGCATTTAACATGGCCATTAAAGTGGGAGGTTTTTCATGCCACATAACCAGTTCAACCCACCATTTATTTCTTTACAAAATGTCCTGTACCAAATCAGGAATATGGTCATTGTTATATTATATTTGTTTTTTTCTATCGATTTTTGAACATCGGTATGCTATTGTTCCCCTTATCTATAGACTGAACAATTTTGTTAAAAAGAACCTAACGCTTATTGTTATTTTTTTTTTTGGTGTGTTGGTATAGAGATAATCAGTCAGGATTCTACTTAGTCAAATTTATCTCCTTATTACGCCAGTTCATTCTTACAATCGGTGAAGCCATTGTAGGGATGTTGCGCTGCCAATTTAGCTCTTGAAAACCGATAAATTTATCCGCATAGCACCATCACGATCCTTATATGTAAATTGTATTTTAAACGACAAATGTATCTACTAGCTAATGAGCATCAGTAAATGTTCTTGTCTGCGTTGAGTCAACTAAAAACTATTGTCTGATCGGTTGTCATGTGGAATTTTTGAAAAAGCAAAAACATTAAAAAAAATTCTAATTAGATATTTTGTAGTTGAAAACTATAAACCTTGATTATCACAGACAAACAAATATTTGTTTTCGAAGATATGCATTTACCATCCAACTTAAAAGACTGTCGTCAAGTACTTTTAGAAAAATTACCTATTCGGACATACCTACTCTTGTTTGTGATTCATTAAAAAGGTATTTCTCTTGACCCATATATTTCATCTTTTAGTCCTGTGAATTTCTTATGTTATAAGGTCAATATGTAGACTTGATATATAAAAATGATCGATCTGAAGCGAGATAATGAATCAAATACTCTTGCTTAAACGTTAGCAAATATTCAACTCAAACACGCCCTAACATAAAAAGATACATTCGATTTTCTCTTTTCGGTAACAATTGTTACCCATTTTTGGGGAATTTTTTCGTCAGTCACATAATGGAAGAGCAGACACGAAACTTACTGAACTAATAGATTGATATGTTCTCCGTCCATGGTAAAACAAAATTCGGAGGTTATACATTTTCTACATCAAACTTGATAGATACCCATGTTGTCAACTTGATATCTAAATGTTCAGCTTAACTATGTAATAGATAAATTGAAAATTTATCCAATTAGTGTTTTTAAAATAAAAAAAAACTTCGTAATTTAGCAAAACAAATCATTTTATTTATTCGTATTAACTTTTAAAAGTTGTGTTACTTTAGTAAACATTACAGTTAGCATTTATCGCCTTCTATAACAAAGAGGTTCGATTTGTTTGTTCTATCTCCGTCTGTAAAAAGACGCAATAGGCATCAGGTTTATTATTTTTGTAATGAATGTTCTTATTGATGATGCGGCATTTAATTATATTATTTTACAGCTAACAATGCATCTGACATTTACAATCCGTATGTATAATTACTTTCGTAAAAAGACGCAATAGGCATCAGGTTTATTATTTTTGTAATGAATGTTCTTATTGATGATGCGGCATTTAATTATATTATTTTACAGCTAACAATGCATCTGACATTTACAATCCGTATGTATAATTACTTTCTTAATATATGTAATATAATTATCAAAGGAACCAGGCTTGTTACGTGTTTTGTATTTTTTATCACATGAACTACCCAATTAAACATCTATCATGTTAATCAATGTTAACCACATTGATACATGTACTCACAGTTTTTGTCACGTTATCATAACTAACCCACTGCCAGTCAGTCAAAGTGAAATAATTACAATGTTTAAATAAGATGCCTAAAATCCTTAGTTTGTTTACTGTAAACACTTCTACATATTGGTCAGATCCAACCTTTAAAGTAACTTCGAGGTAAACACCATTCACGAATATCTTTTTTGTTCGATACAGGACAACACGTATAAAGAAGTATAAATTGAACAAAATAATCTTTTTAAATATCGAGGTTTCGTTAGTACACTACAATGAATTGATTGTTGTTTTAAAAATTAAAAAAGAACGTCACCAAAATGTATACATGCAGCACTTTCACTGCCTAATACTGGATAAATTGAAAATTCAATTTAAACTGCACAACTGGGCACGGTACAATGTATATGAATTTTATCGAACGTTCTGAAAAATGTGGCAATCAACTGATTATTGTAGGTCATTCAAAATCGAGAAAGTTTGTTGGTAATGTTTCAATTCAAGATTATATCCGATTACTTATGTTGAAGGTTAGATTTTGTGTTTACCAACAGCCAATCTTCAATTATTGGTAAACAACAGACCAACAGATGACCAGTAGATAGAGCTAACCACACACATGTTTTCAGTAATCTGACGAAACTGCATAAATATATTACAATATATATGAACAAATAATCTTATTTCATTTTACAATAATTAATAAATATTTTTTTCTTATTTTTTTGTTTTATAGCAGCGAAGAAGAAGTTAGAGAGAATTTTCAAAGTAATATTTTTAATTCAATCTTTTAAGATAATTATTATTGTGTGAACTGTTTCCGATTTAAGACAAAGCTCATTGTTTAAGTGAGAGGGGAAGGTTACCAAATATGCCATTCTTTAAGACTCGTATCAAAAGAGATGTTCGACATTAGACAATTGAAAACTCAAAGACATAAATACCTAAAAATATAATCATATAAATTAGTGTTGACTTATCTAATAAATACGCAAAAGGTCATATATGATCAATCCAATTATAAATATTATTTTTAAATTTTACCGACTATTTATCACCTTTCAATACCAAAACATATACATGTACAGGCTTTATATATTGACACTTCAATCATACATTAATATGTTCTTGGTTATCGGACCGATACATAAAATTGAGAATGGAAATGGGGAATGTGTCTAAACTAAACATGAATTAAAATTAAAAATCATACAAGACAAATAAAAGCCAGAGTCCCCTGACGTGGGACAGGCGGAAAACACGTCGAGCTTTTGATACTTTAGAGTTTTTTATAATTATTGTCATAGAAGTATATAATTAGGATTCAGCAGTAAAGTATTTTATCGCACTTAACTTTGCCATTTGGAATTGGCCCTCTGCAGCAAGGAAAAAACATCATTTTGTTCGTTTTACTATAAACACCAATCTGATTTTAAGTTTTATTTGCAATGACGTTATTTTTGTTTCAAAAAGAAAACCACTATCTTGTGTTTGAGAACATCTTTCTTCTTTTTTTCCTTCTTTGCTGTAATTTGCGTAATACATACTTTAGTGGAACCAGTTGACAACCAGCTCTATCTTTCATATGTTGACCCGGATTTAGCTCATACACAAAACGTGCGTAATCAAAGCGTACCAACTGCAAGATTGACATCCACTTCTCAAGATAACCAAACTTACCAGATGCAACTTCATAACGATAATAGAGGTACTTGAAAAGATTGTTTTTGTTTTTGTTTCTGTTATATGTTTTCTTCTTCTTGTATATGTTTGATAACAGCTACTTATATTATTTACGAGGAATAAATCAACATACCTTATCACATACACGTATCCATTACAAACCAACTGTTCATGTACATATCTATTATACACTAAATAAATAAGCAAATGTAGTTTAACTGCCATTCTAACATGACGTCCTTCAAACGCTTTGAGTACACAACCGTGGAAAAATATTAATATATTGCATTGGCTGTTCCGATCGTACTCCCACGTCATATGCTTTTTTATGAATGAAGTACCCGACGTCATAGAATGATGACATAACAATTTCAGCATTTTACGGGAAAATACACGCTTCTGACACCGAAAATCATAACAACAAGGAAACGTAAACAAATGCTGCTAAAATGTAGTATAAGCCCATTTTTTTATACACAGAAGACATATAAGTAAATTATCATTAAAATTCATCCAAATCTATCTAAATACGTTATTGTAAATAGTTTGAGCATGTCACTTATTCTGTTTGCTCCGTTCTTTTACGCCAATCTAAAAGTGCGTTCATCTATGGGAACGGCAAATATTTGCCTGCACCTAGAGCGCTTTGATCCAAAAGAATTGCCGTATGTGTCCTATTAGAATCGAAATAATTCATGGGGGTTTGAATATGTCTAGATTTTACCACAGGTTGTCCCTTTATGCCGATATTTTACCCCTCGCTATGGCTCAGGGTAGAATATTTGTCATAAAGGGCCAACCCGTGTTAAAATCACGATATATTCAAGCCCCGATGAATTATTTCTTAAATAGTACAACTCTCAATCAAACACAATGCAAAAAAAAATAACTAATTATAAGTCAAAGTTTGGCCTTAAACATGAAGCCTTGGCTCAAACCGAACAGCAAGCGATTAAGGGTGGCACACATGTCTAATGTTAAACATTTTAAGCAGGAAAACTAACATTCTTATCTGAATAAGATTTGATAAACCCCTATGCACAACATCAACAAACGACAGGCTCCTGACAAAGAACAGGTGTATAAAGATACAGCTGGTTTATATGTTTTAACAGGTGCCAATGTTTACCCTAACCTATGACAGTATACATTTACAACATAAAGGGTCACGTTATTCACAATCATGTCTTTATCACCAATTGTGTTCTTACATTAGCAAAATAATGGTATCTAAATATTCAGCATACTTACTTTTAAACGCACCCCAGGTTACCTCTCATTTGTTTTTGTTTTTTTGAAAAGGACTTATGTTGATAGTGCGTTATGTTTACGTATCATTCCGTGTAATTTTAAATGTCTCTGATGTTTACTCCATTCTGGCAGGTTTGTATATTTGATTGTGATAATTCATTGTTATCGACTCCTAGGAGTCGATATTAAGAATTGAACGATGGACAGTAAGTGCGTGAATTTTTCTTGCTACCTGATTGGCAGATATAACGAGATGTGAATAATCAAAATTTATTGATTGGTTAGGACAATCCAAACCTAGTAAATGTCCTTCAATCCCGTAGAGTATCGGATTTGTCCTCTCTATTTTAGCAATTAGACTTTACACAGGTAACTTTTATCTATAAATAGTCGAATCTTCTGAAGTAAACAACAACGTTAAACTATATATACTACTTCATAACGTGTGACCTCACTAGTGTGGTAAATTTTGTTGATTGGTGCACATGGCTATTCTAGTAAATGAATTAATCTACAAAGCGAGAGCACTTTCGATTTTCATCGGCTAAGAGTCAGTCGACTATAGCCCTTTTTGAAAGGCTAATGCTTGTAGTGACTAATTAATGATTCGTATTTGTATATGAATCATGCATAGCAAAGAATGCTCATCCTTCCTACGCATCGGTTTCCTTACATTACATTTCTGTCATCCGTATAGATGGAGGAGATTTTAACACGGATACCTACTGTCGACTACATTTCATCTCAGCGTGATAGAGAAACATTCATTTGAACAAAACGGACTCGTCCACTGACTATTTCCGTGACATTGAACAGACAAATGAACCAACGACATAATGAAATTTGATTCACTAAAATTTCCAATTCCACATTTAAAAAAATGATTTAAAAAAAAACTATGAAGAAATATATGTAGAAATGAAGCATCGTACGCACGAATATTGATATAAGATCAATTGTATTATTTAATACCGCTTTCAAATATATATTTCACTTTAGCAAATGCTGGAAGATCGTGTACTTATGTTAACAGGGGCGTGGAATCGTCAGTAAATAACCGTCAACCACCCCGTCAGGTAACTATAATAACGACAATTTGTATATGTTCAACTATAACGACAACATTACGTGCATCCAATATAGTTGCTAACTGCAAATGTTTATCTTCAGGACATCAAACTGTGACACCTCGGGAAAGTTGCATTTTAGACAGACATTTATCATAACTGATTAACCACGAAAACGAGTTAATAGATGATCCTAATTATTAAGATTTACATGTGTTGGAACATTTCACTGAAGTTTGTTATACGTTTAATATACCGAAAAAATCTGTTTTTACTAAAATAATGAATATGTGATAAAAATGAATAACGTGTAAATAAAATACTCTTTATCCTTTTACAACAATCCGCCTGCGTTTATCTTTTGAAACAGTATAAAATATGTATGTATGATTTAAGGATGCTAATGTGTAAGAAACCGAAAACATCAGTATTTGTTTAAAATTTCAATCCCATATAATTCGTTAAGTAGCAAATGTAGGATATTCATTACATTTCTAAACTTACTACTTGCTATATATAGGTGAAAAAAAGCTTACATGCACACTTTTGTCAAAAAATCACTGTTGGATAAAAACGGAAACATATGTCTTAACTAACACATCATTATCATTATATTGAAATTGTATGCAACAAGTGAGATCTTTAGCTTACTATGGAATCAGGTTTCATCCGTCATTTTACTTACGAAAATTCCTGTTCCAAGTCAGGAATATGACAGTTGTTGTCCATTCATTAGACGTGTTTCAGGTTTTTATTTTGTTTCATGATTGACTTTCCGCTTTGAAATTTCCTTAGAGTTCAGTTTTGTTTGTGATTAACTTTTTACACATCAACATAGTTCCAGATGAATTTTAGGCACATGTCAAATATATACTTACTACATGTATATCTAGAAAATCAATAGTATAAGTCGTCTTGTAATTTTATCATTTTGTGTCAAGGTCATCAGATCATTTGTTTCAGTGCATACTCAGGACGATGAGAATTAAAATATAAAAGGGAAGTTTAGCAATGTTGGTATGAGTTTATTATAAAATGGCTTCTCAATTAGGAAAGACAGTGAGAAAAACGCATAGTGCTTGGTTAACGCAGTTTATTTGCTTAATTGTTGTTGTAAATCCCTCCAATTCATTCCTATAACCCATTTTTATACACGATTAACACGATTAAGCCGTCCTTTTTATAAACTGTTTTTTTCATGGACTATTTTGTTTTTCTTTATTTCAGATTTGTGAACTAAACTATATCGACATTACGTTCAACGAAGCACCGACAATGCGAGTTGATTTTATACATGAACGTCTAGATAGAACAATTTATTCTGATATAGATCTAATGGCAGCTCCAGTAGCGCCACTTTCCAGCAGCGAAAGTGAATGTGATGCGATTAATATCTAGTTCGTACATTCCATTTCTTTGTCATGTAGATTTGTGTAAAGATTTATGTGTTTTACGTTTTAATTTGTTTTTTAAATTGAATTATCTTTATCATGTTGCTAATTTTTCAATAGCATTAAAACCGTATCAAACTTATTCTTGTTCATTTAGCCGAAATGTTTTATGTAAAATAATACTGGCAGATTTGACAAAGGAATGTCAAACTATATTTGCTAAAATAAAGTATCAAATCGATTGGTTACTATAAGTGAAGAAAAAAGTTGTTTATCAATAAAAGTGTAATGATATGTTAACATTGATAATAAAAGACATTCGAAAAAAAGGGCTGTTGTCTGTTGATATGGAGATTTATCATTTCAGTAACGACTACTGGTGTAACACCACTAATTCGGGCTCGGCAGAAAGCACATACCAGAAAGTAGTACATATTTAACACAAAATAATTCCAACGCATGAGTGTAACTTTCAAAATATGTAGAATATTTAGGTATATTTGGTATCAAATGAAAGCTGAAGGACTGGTGATCATTGTAAAACACTTTTGGACTTTTAGTTTTGAATATTGAAAAAACTGCACCAAATTTAAAAAAGAGGGTACATTTTGTCTGTTTGTCAGATCTGAAGTACCTGTTTTGGTACATCCGAAGTTCCGGGAACCAGTTCTTTCTTAAATGCCGTTAAAGTTATGTTGAATTTTTCAGTACAAAACACCATGAAGTGTTGCTTTGAAATTCAATGATCGCCACTTTATTTGAACTTAAAACAAAAGAGGTGTGCCTGCTTGAAACGGATAAATTTAAAATAGAAAGCAATAGGACCATGAATTAGTTGTGTACTTCCTTCTGATCTTATGTATGAAAGACTCATAGTAAACCAGATTTGGTATGAGAACATGACTAAACAAAATTGTATATTACATTATATTTTCGTGCGACTTGAAATAATTTTTCAAATTGCCTACATAAGATAAGTTTAAAGACACAACTTTGGTAAACAAACGGCTAGGAGCTTCAGAAGAGGGACGAAAGATACCAAAGAGACAGTCAAACTCATAAATCTGAAACAAACTGACAACGCCATGGCTAAACATGAAAAAGACAAACAGACAAACAATAGTACACATGACACAACATAGAAAACTAAAGAATAAACAACACAAACCTCACCAAATACTAGGGGTGATCTCGGGTGCTACGGAAGGGGTACGCAGATCCTGATCCACATGTTGCACCCGTCGTGTTGCTTATGTGATAACACATCCGGTAAATAGTCTACTTCGGTAGGTCACATTCATGAAAGGGAAGGGGATTATAGTTACGACGTAAGGAATATATCCGATATCATTTATGAAACGGTTATTCCATAACGATCAACCAACTCGTGATGGCGTCCGTAAAATTTACGAAGGGATGATTTCAACTTCACCATTTGAAACTCTTGGTTTAATAGCTTCCTTTTGAGCAGCAACCCTCTATCAAGAAAATCATGATAGGAAATGCAAGCACGGAAATATCATATCAATTGGGAGATATATACCCCGTATGCAGGTGCTGCTGGAATTTTGCTACTTAGAAATGTAAAGTTCACAGTTGGAAAGCTGAAATCATCTCTTCAAATGTGAATGCCTATAATGGATCTAAACTATTATTCATTTCATGTCAACTTTGCTTTAAGACGTTAAGTGTTTCTGTAAAAGTTGTCAGCAGCGAACTTTGAAAATAACTAAATATGTTACAGACCATGTCATACTAAGGGACTGACTACTGAACTGCTAATAACCCTAGGACTAACAGTCTGCCAGAAGTTAAAATGTATAAAGCTATGTATGTAGGAAGCCATAGAAATGAAAAGAGATTCATGACCAAATCAAAATCAACTGAACATCCATAGTTGTTAATGTTTGTACAATTTGGTCTCTTGAGGAGAGTTGTCTAATTGGCAATCATACGGCATCTTCATTTTAAATCTAAACCAACTATATATATACATCAAATATGACAAAAAGTAGTTTGAACCTTAAGTGTTTCATAATTTTATAATTTCTTAATTTGTTAAAGGTTTCGAAGGAAAAGTTTGTAACAGATAATGTCCATTCTGAAGTTCTTGTTAAATGTACTCTACGAATGAAACCTGTGGTGACTAAAAGTTAACGAGCTGTTTTATCATTCTTCAAGTTATTGTTAACAATAAAAATGATTCCATTAAGTATCAGTACTTTTTCCTAGATACATCATCATCTGCTGAACGATCAAGATAAACAAACAGAAAGCTTGGTATGTACAGGTACGTTCAAACGCGTAAAATATAAGTGATTGAAGGTGCTGAAAAAAGAAATTTCATTTAAAGGCATCTGTTTCTAAGGCTATTCGATTTAAGTTTTGTAATCTTTGTTTGGGTATCAATAGCGTCTTTTTTTCTGAAACAAGAATGATGTAAACTAAAGCAATAATGTAGTACTGACTACCGAGGAATAAACAAAATTTCTTTATTCTAATCGGGAATATTTTACATTTTGCAGCAGTTAACCCTATGCTCCAATGTATGGCGTTTGCATAACTCAATAAATACACTTATTCGTGTTAACATTATACAGACGTTGCTGTCATATGTGTGCTCCTTTCAAAAAAACTGTTTCAAAAGAGTACGACTGAGAAAGCCTCTTAATACATAGTAAATTGTTGTCGCGGTGTCTCGTCTCTATAGGGAAAAGTTTTTGCGGATTTAGATCAATTTGTGTTTGTCTTTTTTGACATATTAGCTTTTTTGTAGTGATTAGGATTATATACTGGCCAAAAAAGAAACGAAACTCAGATTTTATAAAAAAAAAAAATATCTATTTTATTTGTCAACAATGTAATTTTAGTTTTGTATTTTATGGAACAATAACATAAAAGCATACAAACTTATCAAAGATAACAGATCACAAATTATTTTCGTTACTGCACGGACTGTTTGAAGCTGTCGTTGTCAAAACCAAAAGTTAAAGAGTAATATTGCGTATGGCCACCTCATGCGTTAATAACAGAAAGTAATCTCCGACGCATTGATCCAATTAAACGCTGAATGAGTGCTTCCGGAATGTTATTCCACTCTTCCAATAAGGCGCTTGTACTGGTTGACTGACTCTGGTGGGTGGTGACGTCTGCGTACACGTTTCTCAAGTTCATCCCATAAATGTCCAATGGGTGATAAATCTGGAAGAATGCCAATGTTAGTCTGGCCATGATACACGTGCCACATGGCACCTAGCATTGTCCTGTTGGAAAATATGCCGAAATCTAAATTAATCACTAAAAATGACGTGTTGCCACCTAAAACGGTTCAAATACAACCGTATATTTAATTTGCCCAACGTACACGTGCAGTTTGATGGCGCTGTTTAGAAACCAGCCTCTCCTAACCAATTACGTACAGTTTAGGGGGACATCCTTGGATTATGCCTCACAGGTGTTTGTCTTTGCAGCTGGCAAAAACCGATCCCTGAGATGAGTGAATCTTATTCGACAATTTTGGCGTTTCTCTTGGACGTCCACTACGTCGTCTGTCATTAGAGGACCGAGTCGGTCTTAAACGACTCATTAATGTTGGTATTGTCATTGTGGAGCATACCTGCTTGTACCATTCCAAATGCCCTACCACCCTCATTTTGGCGTAGACGAGTCATATGAATCCAGCTTTTTTGGAAGTCAGTTTAAATTACCTTTTGTTTACCTGTGTTTACCGGATATTTAATCACCCTTATTAAGTTTGGAACCCGTGTTCGGATGACATAAATGTGGTCCATCTCAAAATTCAAAAGTACGATCAAATAACTTTACGTTATTTTCCGAAAAGTGTAGTAACATACAGATTTATGACTAGTCGCAATACAAATAGGTTGGGTATCGTTTCTCTTTTTGGTTAGTATAATACAATGATGATTGCTGTACCCTAATTTTTTGTCATTTTTAGCTGTTATGTATAAAATTGAGAATGGAAATGGGGAATGTGTCAAAGAGACAACAACCCGACCAAATAAAAAACAACAGCAGAGGGTCACCAACACGTCTTCGATGTAGCGAGAAATTCCCGCACCCGGAGGCGTCCTTTAGCTGGCCCCTAAACAAATATATACTAGTCCAGTGATAATGAACGCCATACTAATTTCCAAATTGTACACAAGAAACTAAAATTAAAATAATACAAGACTAACAAAGGCCAGAGGCTCCTGACTTGGGACAGGCGCAAAAATGCGGCGGGGTTAAACATGTTTGTGAGATCTCAACCCTCCCCCTATACCTCTAACCAATGTAGTAAAGTAAACGCATAACAATACGCACATTAAAATTCAGTTCAAGAAAAATCCGAGTCTGATGTCAAAAGATGTAACCAAAGAAAATAAACAAAATGACAATAATACATAAATAACAACAGACTACTAGCAGTTAACTGACATGCCAGCTCCAGACTTCAATTAAACTGACTGAAAGATTATGATTTCATCATATGAACATCAGGCACAATCCTTCCCGTTAGGGGTTTAGTATCATACCATCATAACATATATGAGAAGAACATAACCCGTGTCATGCCAACAACTGTTTTTAAAAAATAATGTGTTTAGTTCCGATGCAAAGACCTTATCAGTGACTCAATATTAACGCCAAAATATGCAATCTTTAATGACTTGACAACAGTATCGTAATTATATCCCTTCTTAATAAGTCTATTCAAAGGTTTTGTAAGTTTCTAAGGTGAATACTGACACCTTTGTGCTTTATAAAGAATATTACCATAAACAATTGGATGTGAAATACCTGAACGTATTAGAAGTCTGCATGTTGAGCTATATCTACGAATGATGTCTTTATACCGATGATAAAATTTTGTAAATGTTTTGACTAGTTTGTGATATCGAAAACCCTGGTGTAATAATTTTTCAGTAATACATAAATTTCTCTCGTTAAAATCTAAAACATTGTTACATACACGAGCGAATCGTACAAGTTGAGATATATAAACACCGTAAGATGGTGACAAGGGAACGTCACCATCTAAAAACGGATAATTAACGATAGGAAATGAAAAATCATCCCTTTTATCATAAATTTTAGTATTGAGCTTTCCATTAGTGATATAGATATCAAGATCGAGAAAAGGGCAGTGGTCATTTTTAGTATTAGCTTTATTTAAAGTAAGTTCAACAGGATAAATTTCATTAATATACATACTGAAGTCGTCATTATTGAGAGCCAAAATATCATCCAAATATCTAAAAGTATTATTAAATTTGTTTATCAGATGTTGTTTCGATGGGTCTTTACTTATTGTATGTTTGTTTTCTTCTCACATTGTTGTCAATATTATAGATTTTTATTTTGACTATCATACAAGTGAGAGGTTGATCTAGCTATAAAACTAGGTTTAAATAAACTCATCATAGATACCAAGACTAAAATTTTACACTGACGTCAGATGCGTGTTGGTTCATATTCTGGACGCCAATCTTTGCTCCTTTATTATATAATTCACTAACAAAACAATTATGAAGCTTAGAAATGGAAAATTACTAAATACTAAACTTGTTCAAAGGGTATCCACACGTCTCAATCTTCAAAATCGGTTATCTAAAAATACAACAATACGGTAAGGTCCACGTTTAATGGTCGCACATTTTCTTTAAATTTTGAAACTGATATAACTTGAAAAACAAACAGTATTATTTATTTACTCACATGAAACAAACCGGGTGTGGTATTCAGTACGTAGGAGAAACTGGACGATATTTATCTAAACGCACTCAAGAACATATGTATCGTTTTAAAAGACCCAATAAATTCAAAAGTATCATTTACCAACACCTTAAGAAGCACAACCATCCTTTTAAATATTTAGCAGTTCAACCTTTAGAAGTAGTAAATAAGCAGCCTGGTGAATCGCATTCAAAGTTTGTACGATCACGAAAAATAATTGAATTAAATTGGATTAAAAAATTACAGACAGTTTACCCTCTCGGTCTAAATGATAATATCATGGGAATTGGTAATATATCTAGAACCAATTCCGTTAACATTTTGGATATAGTTTCTAAAACTGTTCGTAAAAAACGTTCTCACGGTCGTAGAACAAATCGCAATCAAAGAAGATTTCGGGCCAATCATACCAATATTTCGGACCTAATTTCTATTTCAAAAAAACAACGGCAGACATTATCTGTTAACAAAACTCTATTCGTTACCGGTTAATAAGTTAAATAAAATTTTGGAGGATTGCAACACAATTTCATATAGCAGTCCTAAGTATGAAATTGTTCAAATTATTATGGCATATTGTTATTCTAAATTATTTCCCAAAATTGATAGCCCTGAAGATCATAAAAAACATTTTATTAAAATTAAGTATGTCAATAAAGGCTTTGATTTTGTAAATATTGCCGGTATATTTAACGACCATTCTGTTAAAGAACAAATTCCTGGATATTTTGACAATACTGAGCTACCTCTTATTTGTTATATTTACAAGAAATCTACCAGGAAATTTGTGTTTAATTATAGTCAATTGTGTAAAGATGTTAATATCAGTGAAAATACACCTACTTCATGTAATTGCAGTAATTCCGAATATATTTATGGCCCCATTTCCCATGTTATAACAGGAGATCTTAACATCGTTCTAGACCGAGAGTTAAAATCATTCCTCAGTAAAGGACCTAAATATCGTCCCCCGTCAATTATTAATTGGAATGAGTGTCGTAATATCATCCACGACTCACTCCATACTTACTGTATGAAATGGATAAAACGGGAAAAAGCTGACAAAAAATCTTTGGACTCTTTTTTTTAATTCAGTAATGAAGATAGTTGATATACGTATTCAACATTTTAAAGAACATTTTACTATAAACCCTTACAACAATAAACCTATTTCTCGTATCAAACATAAACTAAAAGAACTAGCCAAGGAATTTGTTTTTGTCCCGGCAGATAAAGCTGCTAATAATATTATTATTGTTTGACGTAAATTTTACATTGAGGTTCTGAAAAAGGAAATCACCAATTCACCAACATTCCAACTGACTCCATTTTCAGAAAACGAAATCTGTAACAAACATAAACTTTTAGGCACCGCTTTGCAAGCAGAGCCAAATACAATGAAAGTCCCAACTATGTATTGGCTTCCGAAGCTACACAAAACCCCTTACAAATATAGATTTATTTCGTCTTCAAGCCATTGTTCAACTACTAAATTGTCTATTATTCTTACCAGCACACTTGGTACAATTAAAAACCTGATAATAAATTGTTCAAATAAGGCCTTCGAAAATAGTGGAATAAATTACTTTTGGAGTGTCAAGAACTCGTTGGAAGTACTTGATAAATTGCATGCTTATATTGGTGATTTTGAATCTGTTCAAAGTTTTGATTTTTCTACCCTGTATACCACATTGCCTCACATTCTCATTAAGAAAAAATTCACACACCTAATTAAATGGGCATTCAAAAAATCAGAATGTGAATATATATGTTCAAACTCTTTTAGGTCATTTTTTAGTAGCAATAAACAAAAAAACTATGTTAATTGGACATGCTTTGATACTATATATGCCCTTGAATTTTTACTAGATAACATTTTTGTTCGCTTTGGGGATTCCGTATATCGTCAGATTATCGGAATTCCAATGGGGACTAACTGTGCACCACTTATTGCAGACCTGTTTTTGTATTGTTATGAGTTACAATTTATGACAAAAATAAGCAAAGACCCATCGAAACAACATCTGATAAACAAATTTAATAATACTTTTAGATATTTGGATGATATTTTGGCTCTCAATAATGACGACTTCAGTATGTATATTAATGAAATTTATCCTGTTGAACTTACTTTAAATAAAGCTAATACTAAAAATGACCACTGCCCTTTTCTCGATCTTGATATCTATATCACTAATGGAAAGCTGAATACTAAAATTTATGATAAAAGGGATGATTTTTCATTTCCTATCGTTAATTATCCGTTTTTAGATGGTGACGTTCCCTTGTCACCATCTTACGGTGTTTATATATCTCAATTTGAACGATTCGCTCGTGTATGTAACAATGTTTTAGATTTTAACAAGAGAAATTTATGTATTACTGAAAAATTATTACACCAGGGTTTTCGATATCACAAACTAGTCAAAACATTTACTAAATTTTATCATCGGTATAAAGACATTATTCGTAAATATAGCTCAACATGCAGACTTTTAATACGTTCAGGTATTTCACATCCAATTTTTTATGGTGATATTCTTTATAAAGCACAAATGTGTCAGTATTCACCTCAGAAACTTACAAAACCTTTGAATAGACTTATTAAGAAGGGATATAATTACGATACTGTTGTCAAGTCATTAAAGATTGCATATTTTGGCGTTAATATTGAGTCATTGATAAGGTCTTTGCATCGGAACTAAACACATTTATTCTAAAAACAGTTGTTGGCATGACACGGGTTATGTTCTTCTCATATATGTTATGATGGTATGATACTAAACCCCTAACGGGAAGGATTGTGCCTGATGTTCATATGATGAAATCATAATCTTTCAGTCAGTTTAGTTGAAGTCTGGAGCTGGCATGTCAGTTAACTGCTAGTAGTCTGTTGTTATTTATGTATTATTGTCATTTTGTTTATTTTCTTTGGTTACATCTTCTGACATCAGACTCGGATTTTTCTTGAACTGAATTTTAATGTGCGTATTGTTATGCGTTTACTTTACTACATTGGTTAGAGGTATAGGGGGAGGGTTGAGATCTCACAAACATGTTTAACCCCGCCGCATTTTTGCGCCTGTCCCAAGTCAAGAGCCTCTGGCCTTTGTTAGTCTTGTATTATTTTAATTTTAGTTTCTTGTGTACAATTTGGAAATAAGTATGGCGTTCAATTTCTCGCTACATTGAAGACCTGTTGGTGACCCTCTGCTGTTGTTTTTTATTTGGACGGGTTGTTGTCTCTTTGACACATTCCCCATTTCCATTCTCAATTTTATTCGTCTACAAAAGACTCATCAGTGACGCTCGAATCAAAAAAATATTTAAAAAGAGGACCAAATTTTCCTAAAAGTTTTGCCTAATACAGCTAAGGTAAT
Source organism: Mytilus galloprovincialis (assembly GCF_965363235.1). Classification (NCBI taxonomy): domain Eukaryota; kingdom Metazoa; phylum Mollusca; class Bivalvia; order Mytilida; family Mytilidae; genus Mytilus; species Mytilus galloprovincialis. The sequence continues at coordinate 4,180,476 of NC_134851.1, forward strand.
CTATTCCTCAGGTAGAAAAGCCTTAGTATATAAAATTCAAAGTTTTGTTAAAAGTTAATTTATAATAATGAACATATCAATGATAACTCAAGTCAAAACAGAAATTAAAGAACTATTTTCTACATAAAAAATGTTTGTACAAACTCAGGAATATGACTGTTGTTATCAATTCGTGTGATATGTTGAGGCTTTTGATTTTGCAATTTGATCATGTTGATTACGGACTTTCCGTTTCGACTTCCCTTCGTTATCGGAATTTTTGTAACTTGACTTTTTGATAATGTTTGATTTGTGAAGGAATTGTATATATGAAAGATTAGGATGTTAATCCTAATAGTAAACTGTCATGCTGAGTTATTTGCTAAGATGCATTTGGGGTTTCAATTATATCTAACATAAATGTTTCTTCCTCGTCATCTATTTTGTGATACATGTAAATGTAATCACGTACTTACACAGAACACTTCATAGACAATAAATAATGATATTTTATACACGATTTCAAATATTTTCAGAAATGAATGATGATCAAATATTACGTCATTGTAACATCCGAAAAAAACGGAAACATTTGTATGGACTATATATGTATATCTTACAATGACACACAAGGAAGAAAATCTAACATCATATCCTCATGTATTTATATAATGTGATTCATTTTATTGTCATATTCTAATATGGCATTTGTTTTTTTCAAATCATATTTTTTATTGCTTCGTGTTATTGTTTAACTGAAGTTTAAAACTCACTGTTTTAAAATCAAACAACTGATTTGTAAACAACAGTTCAAAGCAAATGTTTGGGAATATGAATCTTTTAAGTAAATTTGGTAAATAGTTATCAAAGGTACCAGGATTATAATTGTGTACGCCAGACGCGCGTTTCGTCTATATAAGACTCATCAGTGACACACCTAAAATTACTGTAGTTGAAGAGTTGCCACCGTCAAATCAACAATTGACAGTGGCAACTATTCAACTACAGTACTGTTATTCCGATTCTATTGCATTACAAAAAAGAAACAGTAAGCTAGAGCTTGAAAAAAAGTATTTGACATACAACAAATTCCGCGAATCTTCATGAATGATTTTGGCACAAAGACGTTGTAGCTAAACGTGACGTCATACAAGTGAAACTAACAAACTGGAGGTTATTACGTTACCTCTACGATTCAAATTCGGATAAAATCACATTAAAACGGCGAATTCGAGGTAGGTGTTGTTTTATTTTTTATGATATTTTAGTAATCAACATTTGTTGATAAATCGACTCAAAATGGCGGGTCCCTCCTTAATTATGTCTTGTCAACTGTAAATTTGACAGTAACTTTTAGTCAATGAAACAAATGGTTACACCAAAATTGTATTAGAATTAAAATGTCCACTGCATCAATGCAACATGTTTTGAATTGCGAAATTCACGATTATATCTTATAACCCTTTTTAATTGCCACATACTTTTTCATTACAGAAATCATGATTCTTTGCAGCTGTATTTTGAAGCTGTTAGTGATATTAGAAATATGTTCTTCAGGTAATTTGTACAGTGTCTCGACATAGTGTAGGAATCTATTAAAACAAAGTTATGATTTTAATTTTAAACTGCTGAGTCATTCATTTTTATTGAACAAATGAAACTGGTGGGTCGCTTTCAATCTCGATAACTTACAACATTCCACAAACAACAACTCAGATCGGACATGACTGTATTGACTGAAATCAAACTCTTCGTACTTATTTTTATGTAATACCAGCATAGATTTAATACCAGGATACAAATCTGATATGGCAGCTGAGCGTTTCGTTTTCAAACGACTCATCCGCAACACCTGAAACAATAAAATTGAGAATGATAATGGGGAATGTGTCAAAGATACAACAATCCGACCATAGAAAAAACAACAGCAGAAGGTCAGCAACAGGTCTTCAATGTAGCGAAAAATTCCTGCACCCGGAGGTGTCCTTCAGCTGGCACCTAAACAAATATATATATACTAGTTATTTTAAAACGGTTTTAAAGGCCGAATATGGTACGAAGAGCTCTAGGGACCATACATTCTGAAAAAAATCTAAACGCATCTAAGTCATTTTTATCATTGAGCAATATGATACCCTCTCATTTGAAGAGTATACCATCATCCATGTTAAACTTAATGATAGAAATGCAAAGAGAGCCAAGGCTGTTATTATGTAAAGAAATATAACCTATAACTGGAATAATTATTATTAATGTTTGCAAATAACAAACGACTTATATTTCAGGGCAAGGTCTTTATATGACAAAGGAGACTGTTTTGGTTGACATGCATGAACAAATAGAACTTAAATGTTTTTGTTTTCATCAAAATCAATGTTCATGGAGTATATCAAAAAAGTCAGCAGATACTACAATGGTTAATAATGCCAGAGAAGAAAATTACACTCAGTACTCCGAAGGACACTCGCTTAATTCAAAGATTAAAAACTCTAATATTGTGATCAATGGTGATAACATAATTGGTAAATACAACCTTATAATAAGAAATGTCTCAGCTGTAGATGTAGGAAGCTACAGATGCAAGTTTTGGAAAGCTGGTGATTTACATCTACATATCTATGTTTACAACTTGCAATTACAACCCGTATGTAAGTATTTGTTCTGCCATGTACACATCACATCAGTTGCCCTATACAAAAAACTCTTTCAGAAAAGATAGAGAAAATTTCGGGATAATGAAACAAGGAACTCTAATGTGAAATGAATGCAATCTTAATATACAAGTAGTAGGAACTCTGTCATTTGCAATCTTCAGTTAATGTAATGAGTTTTTTAGTACAACTTTAACATGTTTTTGACACCAGCTATTTATGAATTTCGAACAGCGGTAAACCAATGTTGCCTGTATCAGTCATCGGCAAAACATTACCATCGACCAAATGTAGTTAGCCCTTTTAATGTATTCATTGCAAACCACTAATTTCATGCAATAAGGAAACAGTGTGTGCAGTATATCAACGAAAAAAAATTTACAAAGACGTCATAAGATAAAAATTATGTAAAGAAGTGACTATTAAAATTGGTACAATGTAAGAGATGTTTTTGTTATTCGAAAATAATAATAACTAATTGATATCGAACGTACTTTTAATATCAGAATATACTGATAAACAGTCTGTATGAAATATGTTATGTCATTTCAGTTCCGCCGATATTTTCAAATGGAAATAAACCTATTCAATTTGGTCGTTACGCTCAGAAGATGAACTTGACAGTGCTAATGAACAATAAGTTTGGAACAATACAAACATACTATATATCAAAACAAAACGAGACTCTTGATATACAAGGAAGACAGGAGAAAATCAAACTACACGATATTGTTCAAGATGTAAATGTTACTGTATCTGGTATAAAGATAATATTTCAACTGACATTATATACTGCAGAAGATTTCACGGATTACACAATATAAGCTTGCAACCAAAAGGGTTGTAATGAACTAACAGTGAAGGTAAAATCGGAATGTAAGTCGCCAAACAAATAAACGACTGTTTTTTTTTTTTTTTTTGGATAGGTGAAATACCACCAAATCATAGTACGTAATATCCAGTTTCATAGGGTGGATAAACATATACCTTGACATTTGACAGTTGTAATTAATTACTCCTTCTTTTTAATGCAATATTTCGGTAATACCACCATTGTGAATCCCCGACAAGACTTTGTTAAATTGACAATTTTCAAGTACAATTGCATATTCATCTTTGTTTCAAAAGAATAAAAAACATTTGGGATGAGTTAAGTTTTCTCCTATCTAGCACTACAGTGAAAATTTCTTTACAGGAGGTTAACCAATCAAGTGTTCCTTCCCTTGTTCATGTTATCAGGCCTCAGCAACTTTGTCCTCTCAAGCTTCCTAAATGTTTTGTCGCTTGTTAAAAAAACATTGTTAAAGTCTTGTTCCATAGAGAGACATACAATGTATAATGGGTCCCTTTTAGTGAAAGAACTCGTTTTGACTTATTCAAAAAATATCTCATTGTATTGCAACTGAATAGTTTTTTAAAAATTACATACTTAGGAAAACGTTTTATGGTATAGACTAATGTAAAACAATAAGGAAAAAAAGTCCCCTAAACACTGAAATTGGCTTGCTATGCATACTTATAATCATGGTATAGCCATACTTAAACATCAACAATACACAAATAATGAAAACATGTGAAAATGGCTAATATACTTATAATTTTGATATTAAACAGCTCAACCGATACCAAAATCTTACTCTACTATTCATAATACGCTTTTTTGAAAATGGCACGGATACGTTATCTATGACTTAGGTGTACATGAAAGTTTTTGTTCCTATTTACTTTGAATATCTAATATAATGTTATGATCTACTAAACAAATGAGAAGAACTTATATAATACGTATAAAATCGTCACTTTAGGAAAGATATCCATTTATGATAATCCAACGATATCTTTTAAATCATATGTCTACGTTTTTCATAAGTAATAAATGCAACTATTTAACATACATATAATAAACTCTTATGACTATATTCAAATGAAACGATAATTGACATCATAATTAAATTTCACACTTGGAATAGTAATATTGTAATTGAATAATCTCAATTGAAACGCTTCAAACTGATATTGTTAAATTTGTCTGTGTTTATGATAACTTCTAATGTTATTAAATTTTCCGACAAAACAGATCGACCACAGCCTCCGACAAATGTGTCGGTCATTCCATTTGAAAGATATCTGACAATATCGTGGTGTCCTGAATATGACGGGGGTTACCCGCAGACGTTTTTTATAGAATATAAAACAGAATACAAGAAAATATGGAGACGTTCAGGACGCTCAGTATCTGCACTTGGTAACGAAAAGACAAGGATGACAGCACTCCTGTATGCAATTAGTCCCTATACTCGTTATCATGTTCGGGTCATTTCCAAAAATGAAATTGGAGAAAGTGATACAACAGTTGTTACTGTGATGACATTAGGTAAATGTTTATGGTTGGGTTATCACAGTCATATACACATAATACCATTTACCCCTGTAAATCATGGTTTCTGAATTGTTTTCATAAATGTAAATGTGCGTATGAGAGAAATACATGTTAAATATGAGATAATTAGAACCGGCATCGACACATTTCATTCATCTGCTTAAACATGTTAAATAAATGAAAGAACTTTTTGTATAAGATGCGTCAACAATGAAAATAAAGTACGGAGATTCACTAGTTTTTGAAACTGATTAATAAAAGCAACCGTTAGTATGGATAACCGTCACGAATTCATTTATATATTATAATGCTTCTGCAAAAATGGCTTAATGCCATATCTTATTCAATTTAATTGTAGTTGAATTTTTAAAATGTGTAACTGATTCACAAAATGTATGTAGTTTAGTATGATCAAACTTCTTATTTTCAAGCATTACAAAAACTATTTGCGTAGTGTCATAGATTTATACAAACCCCGGATTTAAAATATAATCATGTATGGGGCAACGCAATATATAAGTTTACCATCTTGAATTCCCTGACAATTCGAGATGGTAAATGTATATACAATTTGATGGAATGTGTACAAACTAATTAGACATGGGTTTGCTGTCTAGCATCTGAATACCACAAGGTATATATACTGCTGTCTGTTCTAATTATGATATTTTGACTAAGGCCTGACCTTATTAGTGTTCGTTGCATGCATTACTGGAGACGCGTATTCTGTCAACGCATTTTGTTTGTGTGTTGTTTTTGCAAATAAACATGTATATTTATTTTTTCAGGTGATTACTTGTCAGTTACAAAATCGCTTTCAATACAAAGAATTGCAATTTTACTAGTGATTATTATAACAGTCATGGGGGCTGGGTTTGGAATATTTGTTTGTAAGTACACATCAGTTAGTTCAAATGATACAATCACTGTCAATTATAGGAACACACAAGTTTAAAAATGCTACAGAAATGTTTCGAAATCTGATGATTAGATATATCGACTAAAGTTAGTTTATTCGTTTCATAAAAGGAATTTCATAGAATGGTTTTGTACATGATGCGTTAATGAGTTAATTAAGAATATAATTTTCAAACAATCATAAGGTACATTGTAGTTTGTCGATGTTGACGTTTTAAATATTTTTTTAAAAAGCGAAAGAAAATGTTTTGTTTTAAATGAGCACACATAATAGTGTGTTTAACAGTAATCGACAATATAGTGAAGAACATCAGTAAAACAAAGTTTAAAACAAAAAAATTAACTATATGTGTGCATACTGTATGATTACAAAATCAAGAATATAATACAACTAATGCAAACGCTGTAAACTTTATATAACGTTTTATTCGTGTTCAGGGTACCTAAAAAAAAGGAACAATAATAGGTTTGTTTACGTTTATTTACGTTCTTTATATACATTTTTGAAGTCTAAATGGAAACAGAACAGAAAAAAATGTATGTTAATATTTAATATTATCTAGTATCGAAACTTTATAACTAAATTTGATCTATGAGAATCATCAATTCCTTTTCTACTAATAATACTATTATACTTGTTCACCAAACAACCCTCAGCTTATATTATATCAGTATAACATAAAAACTTAAGTATACCCTTATGTGAAATAAGGAAATGATTAACAATCTATTTATAGTAACATGTTAAATTCCGTAACGTTGTTTATTCTTTCTGACACATATTTATACACAAATAATATTATTAAGTATCTAGTATGTTGTTGGATGTTTTTTTTTTAATTAATCTAGATAATAATGTGGAATACACCAACACAATAAAATAGCATTATACTTTCTATATAATTGCTTATGAAGCCAAATAAAGTCTTTCACGTAGACTATGCACATATTCATTCCTTCATGCTGTGCTAATCATATTACGATTTTTGTTGAAAATTAAGAAGATCCGTCATGATTGCCAATAAGCCAACTTTTTACAAGAGACCAAATGGCATTAAAAAAATACAACTATAAGTCACTATATGGCCTCCAAAAAATAGCAGAACTTTTATCGAATAGTCAGCTATAGAAACACCCCCAAAATGACAAAATTTTACTGTAAAACAGTTCAAACGAGAAAAAATAACTGAATTACAGGCGCCTGCGTTAGGACAGACACGTTTATGCTATGCCTGGGTTAAACTAGTTTGAAAGCACCAGCTTCTTCTTTATCGGGGACACGGGTCTGTCCTTTTTCTATGTCAATAAAAAAAATATTAGCACTGCTGTTTTGTAATAATATTTTATTGTCAATAGTTGTATATCTGAATTTGCATTGTTCTGTAAAAAAATATAACAACACGTTATATCAATTATATATGTCCTTAGAATAATATTCATTCTATATATTTCATAAAAATAAAATGAGAGCAGTGTTTTCTCATAAATAAAAGTGCAAACATGTCTTCTCTTCATTGCAAAGTATAATCATATGTTTACAAAATGTTTAAATTTGTACCTCCAAAAAGTCCAACTGTAGAGTTATACAACTCATTCATCAAGACAGATTATACTCGTTCAATTACTAAAATATTATTAGGATAAGTTTGACTGATTGATGCCATAATGTCGACGTTTGTCGGACTAATAAGTGACTTATAAATGATAGCTTAAACAGGTACAAGCAACTGTATTACTTAAAACTGTAAATCATAGATATCAAATACTAAAATTTATTATAATTGAAGTTTTTTCTTTTATATGTTAAGAAATTTATCTATTGTTAAAACAATATCGGTCTCCTTACAATAATAATCTGTTTATAGCAATTGGCATATGATATCATTTTAGGAAGATAACATCCGAAACGAGTTCTGATGGAAATGAAAATGATCATTATACAGATATAGTTGTAGATGATGACCCACAGACCACATCTCAAGGTACATATTTGACAAAAACACAGAGAAATTGTAACATTAAAAGAGGGACGAAAGTTACCAGAGGGACAGTCAAACTAAAATATGGATGTAAAAGCTGTTTGTCTGTAACTTTAATGGTGAACTCGAGTACATAAAGAGTTCACTAGTCCTGATTTTGGTGGTTTTGTACAATTGTGATTTAAATAACACATTCGGACAGTCAACATTGTTTTTTTTTTTAATTGCAGAAAAAGGAGATGTTTTACTTCACACACCAAGTCCTACATACTTAATCGCATTATTGCAGATTATTTTAGGATCAAAAAGGGGTTAAAATTTATACATTAACTATATTTTACTCATAGATTCATTCACTTCTGCATGAAGATAAACTCAATCTTGCATTTTTGTGAGTTGCAATTCCCTCGTGTATTTGTTATACTTTAAACAAATAAAATTGAGAATTGAAATTGGGAATTTAACAAAGAGACAACAACCCGACCACAGAGCAGTCAACATCCGAAGGCCAACTATGGGTCTTTTATGCAGCGAGAAACTCCCGCACCTGGAGGAGTCCTTCAGCTTGTCCTTAAACAAATACATATACTAGTTCAATGATAGTAGACGTCATACTAAACACAAGAAACTAAAATTGAAAATCATACAAGGCTTTCAAAGGTCAGAGGCTCCTGACCTGGGACAGGCGCAAAAATGCAGCGGGGTTAAACATGTTTGTGAAATCTCAACCCTCCTTCTATACCTCTAGCCAATGTATAAAAAAAACACAACAATACGCACAATAAAACTCATTTTAAGAGGAGTCCGAGTCTGATGTCAGAATAGGTAATAATTTGTTTTCGTAATATTTTGTTGAGATTTATACATTTGTAGAACACTGCATACATCCAGTCAGTCCTGTATGCGTTATTTCTTTTAAATACACAAAAGATCGTTTAAAATGAACGTTATATAATATGATGCTACTTATTTCAGAAAAAGATAATCCCATTATATCAACAGTCAACATTATTTATAATAAAGAAAAAGCTCGGATGTATTCTGGACATTTATCGGTATCTTTGGATGATAACATAAATGATATAATCAAATATGATGCTGACTATGAGCAACCATATACAACGCTGGTGTTAGATAATCGTGTTCACGACGGACATGTTTATCGCACTTTAAAAGACAATTCTAACCGCGCAATGTATGAAAATTTACTTCCCTTTGAGAATGCAGCTTGCAGAATGTCTTTTGAATATATAAACCAAGATACTTTATAGTACAAACCATACCAACATTATTATGAAAACGCTGACCAAGGAAATGCAAATCAGAGTATCATTGATGATGATTAAAACAAATAGGATATTGATTTTTTGCAAGTCACAAATTGATTCACATAATATTGAAGATAATCCATGAACTTAATGATGGGCGGATATGATTAAGTTTTAAATTTCTGATTTATATTTTTAACTTGTTTGTAGCGTTGCTTCACTAATTCTAAAAGTGTAGAACAACATGATTTATGGAAAGTATACACAACTCATTGTCAATTTGCGCTAATTGTATGTCCAATGTGATTCATGTGGCTCACTCTTAATATATAAAATGTGTTTTGTAGACGTTTTATTATATTTTCGTTGTTCTACTTGTCAGTTTGTTGTCGACTTTTTGGTTTTGATATTTGCTTGGTAGCTTCCATCTTTCTTTTAATACATGATACTAGTACATACTGTGCCTATATGCATTGCATTGACATTCTAAGGCAGAAATTTGAATATGTCGCTTTACAAATCAAACCCCTAACCGACACAAGCAATATTGTGTATTTGCTGCTGACATGAATAGTTGTCCCCTAACAAAATATTCTAAATGATTGTATCATGTGTATATAACTGGCACTCTCGAACACTCAGGACAGAGATGCAATCTCAAAATTATAAACGTGTTAAATATTCTACAGAAGTGATGACATTGATTTGATTGATTGCTTGATTGATTGTATGTTAATAAATTTCAAACATATACGTCCACCAATATTTCAATGCAGTATGTATTAATTGAAGGATGAAGCTAGAGTGTCCGTAGAGAATAATTAATCATTGGTAGGAAAACTGCAAATTGGATTAAAGTCAAATGTGCTTGCCACGTGTGGACATGAGTGTTGACTGCATAGTGATGCAGCAGTTAGACTACTTACACCACACTGTCAATGAGACTAAATAAACTTAAGTATATGTCAATCTCTTATTGTTATCAAATGAAAGCAGAGCAAAATTTCGTGCATTCGAAGCGCTTTTCTATATTTACTTGTTTCACTTACGCTCAATATAAACACTTGAAATCAAGGAAAGTTAAAACTGTAGAAACGTTAGTGAGATATAATAATAGCATAACACAATCTAACATTTTTTGTGTGAATGATTTTAAACCTTGGTTACTATATAATTTCATAACAAATGTATGGTAAATATTGTAGAGTGTTTTAAAATCAAGGTGTGCCAAACCACAGACGTCTGAACTACTGAGTCATATTTCAACTAAAAGTATATTAACCCAATGCTTATAGAGAAAATATATAGATTATATGTTTTAAAATCGTAGTTATGATTAAGTAAAGCTGAATACTCAATCTTCTTCCTTTCTTATTCAATTACTAGTTAAAAAAAACTTCAACTTATCTGTAGTCCGTATGACATCACAAACACAAAAGTGCAAAAACATTTCAACAACAATGGTAAAGTATTCGCAGAACATTGTTAGAGCTAGAATGAAATTGCATCCCAATTCTAGCATTGTTGCACGCTGGCATATCAACACATGTCATTCATGACAAGTTCCTTTCCAAAGCCAGAGTAAAAATAAGACGCCGTATGAATGCCAATGTTACCCCTCCTCTGTGTCCGTTGATTGTTGCAAATAACATGCGAGATCAATTTTGCAATTTTAGAAAATGCTGAGTACAAGTTAAGTCATTTGTCTTTTCAAAACCTTTTACGTCACAATTTTTGCAATAAAAATAACCTCACATAAATTAAAGAAAAACAAATTATTTTCTGCTCATAAAGAAGTTTTCTGTTTAAATAATATGCAATACTTTATAATTGTTATTTCGTTGTTTGTCAACTGAGAATCTGAGGGTAGAATGTTATAAATAATTTCCATTTCAAAGAACTTATCACTGAACGAAAAATATTACAAACAGCAACAGACCGCAAGCACTGACTCAATATAGCATAGGACCCCGACCTGGGACATATACACAATTGACATGTTTGACCTAGATTCAGCAACGTTCATGTTGGTTGTTTAAAACAACTCCCACTGGAAAAAACGCAAATTGCATACGTTTTTACCAATAAGGGAGATTCATAGAAAAGCCTTCACAATCGCTCTACACTTATATACATCAGACAATGAAATTACCGTAATTGTCTAATCAGAATTGAAATAATTGATACAAGCTATAATTTATCGTACTTTATCATGCTATTGTTCGGGCAAAACTAATCACGAATATAATACCTTCCCATGTTAATACTAGACATTTGCGGAAACTCTCGTACACCTACAATTATGATTACAATTACACCTACAGGTAACATTTAAATCTTGGGCTTTCTCAAAGTGTAAAATTAAATCGTCGATCCAAAACAATGTAACGATAGTGATGTTTTTCTGTAGTTGAAAAACAATTTTTCTCTAAGATATTTGCAGCAATACGTTTACAATAATTAGTGTATACGGTGTTATCCAGGTTGAAAATGCTGTAAATGTAGATACGAAGTATGATAGAATGAACTAACACTATTTAAAAAAAAAATTACAATAAGACACACAAAATATCGCAATTGTCGTTGCAGTAGCTATTTTTGGGACAACTGCCGAAAAAAAAAATCAACAATACTGTGTGTTAGGAAAGGTGCAATCAATCATGACGCATGTTAGAATGTTTATGATAGGACATACTTTTTCTCTTTTGGTTTGTTGTAAAGAGAATGAGGAAATGCTGCGGACCGACGGGTGTTTTTGCGTTATTTATTCTTCATTAAATTTCACTTGCCATTCGGTATAATTTTGAAATCATTTCCTGAATAGGATAAACTCGTTTGTCTAAGTTTTTAGTTTAAATAGAAAAAAATACAATTATTCGAGAGAAAAAAACCGAATTTCTCTATATGGGAAATATATTTTAGACTGTTCGCCAGACTCATTTGAAAATCTTTGCTATCTATGTTTTCACAGGCAACAAACAAAAAATGACAAACGGGTTCCAATAATTATAAGAGATCTTGGGAATCATTCAGTATGGACGTTGTTTTTTTTTTTTTGCGGTGTCGAAAAGTATCCCCCCATAAACATCGGTGGAACTAATATGCTCAAAACATTAGCTTTAACCTGAGACTGGTACTATTCTTATGAAATTGTGATATAGAGTGCACTGATGACGAAGGGGTCTATCCAGCAATTTTCAAAAGGGGATTCCACCCCAAGATAAGGGGGGAGGGGTTGGTCGGATCATATGTCCCTATTCGAAAGCAATTATCGGCAAGAAAAGGGGTGTTTCTATCCCCGGAACAGCCCGTGATCTCTCTCTGCGTCGTTGTTGATTTCAACACAATGTTAAAATATGCAAATCTATTCAATTGATTGTAAGGGATAAGAAATGCAAAAGTGTAGAAGGCGAGAGAAAAATTGTTAAAAAAATCACAATCTATTTAAGTCGGCAAGGCAACAGTTGCAAATACAAAGTTGTAATCATAACAAAAAAGACATCCACATTACTATTTCAAATGAAATAGTTTGTAGAGTATCCTCTGAACAATTTGTTTGCTGGTTTTCGCACATGTATACCTAACCATTGTATTATTAGTACCCTGTTTCGTGGGGAAAGTCTATTGCTCTTGCTGATAATATCAAATATATCATTACTCTATCTTCACCTTCGGTCCTTATAAATACTTGTCTTCAAATATTCCGCTTTGTGCGGTCTTGATGTTATATAAAGAGGCCTTCGAACACATGAATTCAACGTGTTGCTTACATCTTCTCTCTTCTTTTTTTATAGACGACACCATTTGCCATTGTTTGCTATTTTGTATCTATATTGTTGGTTTGTTTTTGTATTTTAAAATGACCCCTTGTTTTTGTCACCTGTAATCTAAAGTGTAATCCTAGGTATAGACCGAGTTTCCGCAAATGTCTGCTACAATAAAGTATAGGTTGCATTTATTATTATATAACTGAAGTAGGCTATCTACTCATCCACATCTTCCTATATCTATATGTTCAGCGGATACATTTTTCATCACGATGTTATAACGTTTTCAATGTATAAAACAATCGTATATCAAACATGTTAAACAGAGACAAAAGATTATAAAGGGTACCGATATGATAAATCGAAAATTATTTGACAAATCAATGACAACAGACGAAACATGACCAAAAGAAAAACAATAGTTATGTTTGTTTATTCCCAATTGATTTTTTGATTTATAATGTATTCTGTTAAAACAAATTAAATAATATAAGAACCTGTGAGTAACGTCCGAAGGTTTCCTAATAAATGGAGTCTATGAAAGAAGAGGAAATTTCTACAATGTATTTCCATAAAAAATATCAATACAGAGGAATAAAATATAACCTTTTCTTCTGCATACAACACAAACAAGTGTTAATGATCGATCAGCATTGTGTGTATTTATAAATGTTTCCACACAATTGGTATTGCACAATCTACTGATACACAGGTAAATATGTTTGAATGTAATATATTGTACCTTGTGTTGTGGAGAGGGCTTACATAGGCTATGCCTGTTGCCCAATCCAATTCAATTTATTTGAATAAAATATTGTTTTAACTCGTTTGTTTATTTTTATAAGTATGTTTTGATCCTAATGCACATTGTGTTTCTTTTGCAAAGGTAGAGTATGTAACTTATGTGACTGCATTTGGTTTGTATTTATTTATCACATTAACAAATCAGCATATATATATATATATATGTATATCATGATCGTTATCATGGTTATGATTCTATACAATTCTAAATGTATGGAGTACTTTGTGCATAATAAAGTTAACCTGGTGACTAGTAGGAAATCATCTGCATATGTATCAGTTAAATAACCATACAAGATTGAAATCGTTTTGTATATCTGTATGCCTTTAAAGAGCGAACGGTGGTCGTACGTTGACCTATACTTGATTACTAACCATTGCATGTTAGTTCTGGTAGATATAAGTCTAATAGGAAATCATACCACATATCTATTCTATACAAATCTTTTAAAAGAGATTTCAATCATGGAATCTATGACGAGTTTATTTGCATAAGTTTAAACATCTTTGCAAATACGTTATATGGTATTTTAATAGTCGTACTGCATTTAAAAGTCATAGCAACTTAATTTTATCTTTTAAATGTTATAGTAAAACTTCCAGTTGCCATTTTATTTGACCATCTTTAAATATTATTTACACCCTATATTTATTTATGTTCTTGTCTGAATTTGAACGCTATACCACATGCTGAAAAAGAGTAAAACGGAACGTGCAAATGCCAAATAAAAAGTTTAAACACTTAAACATTTCCTCTTGAAAAAAAACAATGGATTTAATCTGGTTTTATATCTACATATTCAGCTAATTAATTCATTTGTATGAAATTCGCATACAGTTCCATGATATTAACAAAAATGTGTGAACTAAGATTATATGTAGAAAAGTAGGGTCACAGCAGTCAATATTGTATCTTAATCTTGCCAACTTTATAAAACAAACAAATATGTCAACAAAGAAAATCAAGCTTGAATAAAGACAAAGCACATACGCTCGGCTCTGAAGAACTTACTAAATTTTATGGACGCAATCCCGATTTGGTTACCATTATTACAATATCAATTTCACAGATGATATTGGATATGTTCCTTATGTCATAAATGCAATCCAATTCACTTTTCACGAAATCAATGTGAAATGTGAACTGCCAAATTAGACGTGTTAGACTATTTACCGGGTTTGTAATAACACGAGCAACACGACGGATGCCACATGTGCATCAGAACTAGCGTACCCATCTGGAGAACCCCTCAAGATTCTGGTAGGGTTCGTGTTGCTTAGTTTTCTATGTTGTTTCTTGTGGTCTACTGTTTGTCTGTTTGTCTTTTTCTTTCTTAACCATGGCGTTGTCAGTTTATTTTCAATATATGAGTTTGACTGTCCCTCTGGCATTCTTCGTCTCTCCATATATTTCCATATATTCACATCATCTGATTTTATGCATTTTAAAGACTGGAAACTAATTATTATTTCATTATGTAAACCGTTTTAAATATTTCACGTAAGAATTGATGTTGTTTTTTTCTATATAAGGGTGTGAAACTCTAGACGACCAGTACTTTCGCCACCCTATAGAATTATACAAATAAGCATTCAGTTATTATAATGAAATTGTAATACTACAAGCATAAATTAAAAAAAAAATTGTCATACTTTTCGTTTGATTTTAAATTGATCATTTAAACATTGTTACAGAAGACACGTGTAATCGTACCTTTTTTTATGAGGAAATAGAAATTTGCATTGGAGTGCCTGGCATTAAATTAATAGTTTGCGATTGGATTTCGCCTTCATTATTATTGATTCTAATGAAACATACATATTATGTAGTTATTATCCTTTAAAAAACTAGGTTAACTCCTGATTGCTGAATAAATTTAAAACAACACGTTTAATAATTTTATGCGTACGAAGCGCTTTTCTAGTTTTACCTTTATCAGGAACGTTCAAAGCCGAAAATGAATAACTCGAGGGAGTTTAAAGTGCCTTTAAGGAAGTAGTTATGTCGGTTGTAGGTCCATATGTATCCAATTGATCATGATCTTTTTAACCATAAAATACAATTTGGTATTATCATATAGTCAGACGAGGTAGAAATATAAAGGCAACTGTAGTATACCAATGTTCGAAACTCATAAATCGAGAGATAAAATCCGGGCTACAAACTAAAATTGAAGGAAACGCATTAAATATAAGAGGAGGACAACGACATATTAGAAACACAACATTAAATGTAACACACACAGAAACGAACTATAAGATAACAATGGCAATTTTCCTGACTTGGTACAGGAAATTTTTTAAAGAAAAAAAAAGATGGATTGAACCTGGTTTTGTGGCATACCAAACATCCCACTTTAAAGGCAATGTTGAATATAACAATAAAATGACAACATAGCATTACAGGACTACAATACAAATAAATAGGAGAACATATAGGACAGAAAAACACACGAGTAATAGCAATAGGCCATCTATTAAACATGTAGATATTTAAACAAAAAATAACAATTATTATTTAATCTCTTTCTTTTGCTTTGTACATATATACCACAAGACATTTTCTATAAGCTGTAAAATAATAAAATGCATTTAATTTAGCTTTTCAATTTTATGATTTAGAAAATGGCATCATGTGAATCATACAACAAAGATGCAGACACGAAAGAACAACCTACTTATAAACTAACTAATTTTTGCAATTTAGTTTTATAAGTTAACACGTGATCATATATTCGAGTGGAATTTGGTAATAACCTCAATTTGAATCTCTTCTTAAGATATTATAAATAATCCAGTGTGATGTAAAATGGGCATTTTAGTTATATATAGTTAAAACTGATTAATAGTCCTAGAGAGGAATTTTATTGTTTAATTTTCATTGGCTAATAGACTACCTTAACGCAAAATAAATTAATACAACACGTTTAATAAAATATTTCATGCGTCCAAAGCGCTTTTCTAGATTAACCTTCATCAGGAACGCTTAAAGCCAAACATTTGAAATATGAGGGATGTATAAGTACCGAAACAGAAAAAGAGCTATATGACACAATACCTAAAACAATTAGCCAAATTCATCTAAGGTCAACTTTGTCCGAGAGACTTGAAACTTTATAATTTAGTAACTGCGGGTAGTCCCAGATTGATAGTGTATGTTTTTATTCTTTAAAAAGTATATTGTGTGTAACGATTTGATGAATTAAGCCTCTTTAAACAAAATGTGTGTATTCTTTTTTTCTTAATTGTGCAGTTCTATTCTTCTCCCGGGTTGAGGAAGGGTGGGCATATCGAAACGTGTTATGGTTATCAACGGTACAATGTTTATAATTGTATACGACAGATGCACGTTTTGTCTACATAAACAAAGGCAACAGTAGTATACCGCTGTTTGAAATTCATAAAGCGATTGAAAAAAACCAGATCGAGGTTACAAACTCAAACTGAGGGAAACACATCAAATAAAAGAGGAAAACAACGACATAACAGAAAATAAACACTAACATGCAACACACACAGAAACGAACTATAATATAACAACAGCAATATTCATGACTTGGTATAGGACATTTTAAGAAAAAATTATGGGTTGAACCTGGTTTTTTGGCTAGCCAAACGTCCAGCTTTTATGGCAATGTTAAATATAACATTAGATAGTTATCAAAAGTACCAGGATTATAATTTTATACGCCAGACGCGCGTTTCGTCTACATAAGACTAATCAGTGACGCTCAGATCAAAATAGTTAAAAAGCCGAATAAATACAAAGTTGAAGAGCATTGAGGATCCAAAATTCCAAAAAGTTGTGCCAAATACGTCTAAGGTTATCTACTCCTGGGGTAAAAAAATCCTTAGTTTTTCGAAAAATTCAAAGTTTTGTAAACAGAAAATTTATAAAAATGACCATATAATTGATATTCAGGTCAACACCGAAGTGCTGACTACTGGGCTGGTGATACCCTCGGGGACGAAACGTCCACCAGCAGTGGCATCGACCCAGTGATGTAAATAGTTATCAAAAGTACCAGGATTATAATTTTATACGCCAGACGCGCGTTTCGTCTATATAAGACTCATCAGTGACGCTCAGATCAAAATAGTTAAAAAGCCGAATAAATACAAAGTTGAAGAGCATTGAGGATCCAAAATTCCAAAAAGTTGTGCCAAATACGGCTAAGGTTATCTGCTCCTGGGGTAAAAAAAATCCTTAGTTTTTCGAAAAATTCAAAGTTTTGTAAACAGAAAATTTATAAAAATGACCATATAATTGATATTCATGTCAACACCGAAGTGCTGACTACTGGGCTGGTGATACCCTCGGGGACGAAACTTCCACCAGCAGTGGCATCGACCCAGTGGTGTAAATAGTTATCAAAAGTACCAGGATTATAATTTTATACGCCAGACGCGCGTTTCGTCTACATAAGACTCATCAGTGACGCTCAGATCAAAATAGTTAAAAAGCCGTATAAATACAAAGTTGAAGAGCATTGAGGATCCAAAATTCCAAAAAGTTGTGCCAAATACGGCTAAGGTTATCTACTCCTGGGGTAAAAAAATCCTTAGTTTTTCGAAAAATTCAAAGTTTTGTAAACAAAAAATTTATAAAAATGACCAAATAATTGATATTCATGTGAACACCGAAGTGCCGACTACTGGGCTGGTGATACCCTCGGGGACGAAACGTCCACCAGCAGTGGCATCGACCCAGTGGTGTAAATAGTTATCAAAAGTACCAGGATTATAATTTTATACGCCAGACGCGCGTTTCGTCTATATAAGACTCATCAGTGACGCTCAGATCAAAATAGTTAAAAAGCCGAATAAATACAAAGTTGAAGAGCATTGAGGATCCAAAATTCCAAAAAGTTGTGCCAAATACGGCTAAGGTTATCTACTCCTGGGGTAAAAAAATCCTTAGTTTTTCGAAAAATTCAAAGTTTTGTAAACAGAAAATTTATAAAAATGACCATATAATTGATATTCATGTCAACACCGAAGTGCTGACTACTGGGCTGGTGATACCCTCGGGGACGAAACGTCCACCAGCAGTGGCATCGACCCAGTGGTGTAAATGTCAACAAAACATTACAAGACTACAATACATGAATTGGAGAACAACAGGACAGAGAAACACACAGACAATAGCTATCAAAAAGAACCAGGCTGATAACGTAATACGCCAGACGTGCGTTTTGTCTACATACGAATCATTAGTGACGCTTTGATCAAAACAGTTATAAAGCAAAACAAGTACAAAGTTAAAAAACATTGAGCACCAAAAATTCAAAACAGTTGTGCTAAATACGACTAAGGTAATCTATGCATGGGATAAGAAAAACCTTAGTATTTCGAAAAAATCATATTTTTGTAAACAGGGAATTTGTAAACAAAAGAACATATAATTTATATTCATGTCAACACCGAACTAGATACATTACGAATGTTCTTGTCTTTAGTCAGGATCCTGTATCCAGTTGTTGTCCTGTTTTAATCTGTGTAAAGTTCATCAGGTCGCCTGTTTTGTCCTTTTGTTCATATTTAATTTGTCATTTCGAGACTGTCCATAGCCTGCTATGCAGTTTTTGTTTAGCTACACACTTATTGAAGGCGGTAAACATCTTGTTATCTTATATATAATAGAATATAACATCATATATACTAGTTAAAAAAAGACGTTCAATGTTGAAAAATATTCAGATCTAAAAAAAAAAAAAGGTGGACATGGTGAAATATTTCAAGTTTACAGAGAACAACTCAAGCTCAAGATAGAATGTACTGCATGATATAAATATTATTTGACGTTAACTGAAAGACTTTAGGATAACCGATGTGAAATAATTATGTTTTTTTTTTATTGAAATCCGAAAAAGTGGAAATCAACATCTTAATCTCAACAGCGTTCTCCGATTAGATGCGATACTTGAAAATTCGTGCCAAATTCAGCTTTTTATCTTTAAATTTTATATAACAGTATGTAAAAATGTAAATGATTACTGTAGACGACAGTTTGAGTAGTGACTCATCTTATTAACCGTGAAATATGTTTCAGAAACTGCAACAGAATGTAAAGATACAATGGAATCTCAAACCCGAACTGAATTATCAGTACCAGTGCAATAAGCTACTATTGGAACAACAGAATCCAAAACACGAGCTCAAATATCAGTACCAGTTCAACAGGCTACTGCTGGTAGAAATAAATTCTATACAGAGGAATGCCACAACCCAACTCAAATGTCAGTACCAGTCACAATGGCTACTTCAGGTACAAAAGAATCATATACACACGCCCAAATACCAGTACCAGTCCAAGAGGCTACTACTGGTACACAAGAATCCTATGCAATCTCAAATAGCATTACTAGTCCCACAACTCGAGGCTACTACTAGTACACAAGAATTTTATGCACAATCTCAAATAGCAGTACCAGTCACAGAGTTCGAGGCTTCTAATGGTACAACAGAATCCTTTACACACGCTCAAATCCCTGTAAATCAATTTCCGTTTTCTTCTACTTTACAAAATGTACGTCGTCAAATAGACTTTGAATTCCAGGAAGACTATTTTTTAGAAATAATTGATTGCACCTTTGCAGGCAATAAAGTAGTGTTTCCTGATTATAACAAGAACAGATTGATTATCAGTACGGTAGATAGCAATGATATCCGTTATTTTGACATGGATTACTACCCATGATATATAACAGGGGTCAACAATGATATCGTTGCAGTAGCCTGTTCAAGGTATTGTGTCATTCAGGTTATAGATATATCTAATGACATGTGTACATATTCTTTTTCTACCAATATAAGGTCAATGTCAGAAAAATATCAACCTTTTTGTACTAGGTGTAAAACTGGAGAAGCCTTAGGGCTCGGTAGAACCTCCCACTTCCCCAGTTTCTCAACCTCATACAACAATGTTGATATTTTTCTGACATTGACCTAATGTTGTATATTTATCACAATTGTCATTTTCATTCTCTTTCTTTTTTCGCCTGTTACGTCACTTTTTCACGTTGATGCATTCGTGTGCCTACAGCTAAGTATTATAGTGTCCTGTATTTGTGTTATGTCGTTACATGTTGTTTATTATTTGTATGCTTTATTATTCTGTGGTTTAAATAAACTATTATGTTATTTATTTATGTATTTATCTGTCCTGAATGTTTTTGCATTTATTTGTACTTTTTTCCTGTCACGTAATAGGTATTATTTTAACGGTATTTTTAAAAATGCCATACAAGCAAGATAATTTGCTAGCCATTAAATCATTTTCAACCAACCATTTTTCTTAAAATTGTCTGTACTAATTCAGAAATAAGGTAGTTTTATTGCATAGTCCTTTTCTGTGAATGTTGGCGTTTGTGTAGCAGTTCAGTGTTTCTGTTGTTCACTTTTGTTTCCTCTTGAAGTTAATTTGTTTCCCTCCATTTTGGTTTGCACGAATTACGTCCCTTTGACCAGATTTTGCAATGTTAAAATTGCACCCGGCGACTTTTCGATGGGACCTCGTCAACGGTAAATGTGACGGAAAGTATGTTACTTCTAGGAGAATGAACTTGTTTTTCTAAAATTAAAAATTGAAAATGAATATGAAAACAGTCATGAAGACGATCTTCAAAATGAAAATCAGGTGTTTGACTGGCTTCAGGGACGTAGGGTGGTAGAGTTTGTATATATATCTGCTGACCAGTTAAAACAAGTGTGAAAACTGTTGCTCACTACTATTTCTACATGATTGTGATGAGAAAATACAATACGGAAGTATTCTAAGTCAGGAGCCTCTGGCCTTTGTTAGTCTTGTATTATTTTAATTTTAGTTTCTTGTGTACAATTTGGAAATTAGTATGGAGTTCATTATCACTCAACTAGTATATATTTGTTTAGGGGCCAGTTGAAGGACGCCTCCGGGTGCGGGAATTTCTCGCTACATTGAAGACCTGTTAGTGACTTTCTGCTGTTGTTTTTTTTCTATGGTCGGGTTGTTGTCTCTTTGTCACATTTCCCATTTCCATTCTCAATTTCATATGTAGTATGTCAAAACTGTCCTTACAAAAACCCTATATTCACTGGGAAAAGACATCGTCTAGCAGAAAATAAGCAAAAAGGGGTGCAAGTTGGGGACATTAATACTAAAGTTAAAACTTAGTATTGTTTTAAGTTGTCCTTCAATTCTTAGTATCTTCTATAATTTTTTAAAATGCAAATAGTACATTGGGATATTAATATTTCCATTGCAATGATTTTTTAACTGCTATGCAATACTCACAGAATGCTTGTTTTCTTACAAAAGAAGATGAAGTTCATTTTTTATTTAAATATGACACTCATTTATTAAAAAGAGAGAAATTGATGCAAAATATATTAAAATCATGTCCACATTTTCAAAATTTAAATAATGATAACAAATTAATTTGGATAATGAATAATGAGGATCCCAATGTACTATTTGCATTTTACAAATATATAGAAGATACTAAGAATTGAAGGACAACTTAATCTGCAATAACTAACTCATTATAACTCTTTAATATGAATTTGGATACCCTGTTAAGCCTGCACAGATCATAAGAAGAATTTCAAATTCTCTTACACCGTCCCTTGATGATCCTTGCTGGCTGGACACAGAATCTATAATCTTAAAATATGTTTTTAAAATATATTTTAATAATTCAGGAATTTGACTCATCTGCATTAAGTACAAGTAGGGACTTCCCTTTAAGAACCCACTCTTGGTGCTTTCTGCAGATAAGTCATATTAAATATCCTTTACTAAATATACTTGTTCTTTGCAGTATACCTCATAGTCAAATGTGCGAGTGCTTAATTGTTGTTTTTTTTTTTGTTATATTTTTTGTGTTTTTTATATTGAGATTTCTCCGCACAAACTACTAATGCCTCATGTTTGTCTTTTCAAAGTGAAAATACACTTACCGGGTGCACTTGAGTCAATGTCAACATAGTATTCATTGAATAATAATACATTGCTACTATTTTGTTGAGTGTATTTTCTGTGGTATATTATTTTATTTTATTATTTTTATAACACTTGTTACATATCTTTTATTGTTTGTGTATTGCATATGTTATTGTTTATAATAATATTGTCTGTATGCTATATGCCCTCCTGGGGCCCTAATTTGGTGAATAAAAATATTCATTTCTATTCTATTCTGTACGGTAAGACTATATATATCCCATATTTTGAAAATTATCATACCAGTCGGAACAAGTAAAAATATTTTCAAATTAGAGAAAAGGAAATGAACTACATAAACTAATGAATACTGGTCATAAATTCGCCGCTGCTGTCAGTCAGTCATAGATTGCACTAAACCATAATACACTTAAATTAATTAACCTTGTTCACGGTTGGAACAACAGTTTACTATTCATACACAGTTTTTAGACTATAACAAATTAAATATAAACAAAACTGATGTTTTACGATCATTAAAAAGTAAAATCACAAAAAAACTGAACTTAGAGGAAGATCAATTGGGAAAGTCCATAATCACATGGCAAAATCAAATAACAAAACGCATTAAAAACGAACGGTCAAGAACTGTCATATTCCTGACTTGGTACAGGCATTTTCAAACGTAGAAAATGGTGGATTAAACCTGGTTCTACAGCGCTAACCCTCTCACTTTAATGACAGACTCATCAATTTCCGATATTTTTACATTGATGCGTTAAATAAAACAGACACAATAAATATAATAGTCAAAATATGGGTACATCAGTCATCATCGTTTAACAATTTTAAAAGGAACAATTTAACAGAACACAAAAACATCTACTATCTACGAACACATTTATTGATTTGAGTGTCTGACGTCAGAAAATTTTATACGTCACATAAATTTGTCGTTCAATGTGCGTACACACAATTTTAAAATTTTCATGGGAATCCATCGTTTCATTTTGTATTCTAACGTTGTTGTTTTTTTTTTTTTTTTTTTTTTTTGTAATGGTGTTTTCTTTCACGTCCGCAATTTCGATGTTAAAAATAGAACACAAATCTGTAAATAGATACATGTTTAAGTAGTATATGGTTTGAAGATTTATACATGGCTTAATATCCTAATAGTATTGATTCGTATGGTTGTCTCCTCAAAGGAAATTGTATATATATGGGTTCGAATCCCGGCGAGGGAAGAACCAAAAATTTGCGAAAGCAAATTTACAGATCTAACATTGTTGGGTTGATGTTTAGACGAGTTGTATATACATTATGTACACAGCCATGTATCACCATCATTGATGGCGATCCGATGGATACATCTGTTGTAGAGTTGTCACTGACTCAGACGTACTTATGAATATAATTATTTTCTGTGACTGTATATTACATTAATTTGTAGGATCCTTTACTATAGATAATTTAGCTGATCTGTAACAATAACATCTTCATGCCTTATATATCATGTACTGTAGTACGCCGCTAGATTAAAACTGACGTGGAAAGGTAACACATGCCCACCGAAAGCTCTTTTTTTGAGAGCCCAGGTGGTCGTGTGGTCTAGCGGGACGGCTGCAGTGCAGGCGATTTGGTGTCACGATATCACAGTAGCATGGGTTCGAATCCCGGCGAGGGAAGAACCAAAAATTTGCGAAAGCAAATTTACAGATCTAACATTGTTGGGTTGATGTTTAGACGAGTTGTATATACATTATGTACACAGCCATGTATCACCATCATTGATGGCGATCCGATGGATACATCTGTTGTAGAGTTGTCACTGACTCAGACGTACTTATGTATATATATATATATATATATATATATATATATATATATATAAACGCCTAAAAAGTGTACATAACAACACCAATGATATAAAAAGGAACTATAAATGTAATTATTTATAAATATTTCGGATAACAGATATCCTTCGTCAGTCAGATTCTGATGTTAAATGAATCATCTTTAAGTCTTCTTAGATTAAACTTTTACTAAATCTTGAAATTTATACAATAAAAAAGGTAAACCGAACATCAGTTAAGACCCTTGCACCATTCTAAAAAATTGTTGAATATGACATAGGTTATATGACTAATTACATCAGAGAGTTCAAATATATGCTTTAAATAAAAATAATAATGTGCGATGTGAACTAGCACAATTTTAAAGCTTTAACGGTGTCGATATTATGATGTAACAAGAAAGATTGCGTCAATAAGAATTCCAAATAAACAGCACTGAACGGTCTAAATTTCTAAATATTTCAGATTTGACAACTGTAGTGTAGTTACATTAGAGTCTGCGATGTTTAAAACAAACGGCCGTTAAAATATAATAACAAATTTTGACTAAAGAAAAATAGTTGGACGTAGCTTGGTACTTATACATCCCTCAAAAAATTAAGCAATTTAAATTGTTATATTCAACAGATTTATTTGAGACGAGCTAGTAAGGTAAAGAAATAGAAACGGAGATTGTAATAATAAGTAATATAACCCAGATGTGAAGCACTGCATGGTGTCGAACTACATCTTTTCATTTATCCCATTTGGTGCCAAAGTTGTTAATTTTCTTATCCAAAATTATCCGAGATTATATCTATCATCTTTATATCATACTACTACTATATATACCTACTGAAAAATATGCACAGTGTCACAGTCTTTCAGTACCTAAAGTAAAATGTAAATCCCGTAAGTAGTCAGTACTTCAATAAGACAGCAACCAGAAGACAACAACACAAGGCCAAAAGAAAATTAAAAAGGAAAAGACATCTTATAATATATGCATTTATAAGGGGGTGGGGGTGGGGCAGGGGTTCTGATCCCGAAATCCCGGACTTTCAAACATGAAATCCCGAGGTGGTGAATTTATAGAAATTTAAATCCCGCCATCCGAAATTCGAAAAAAAGAATAGCCGGATCCAGAAAGGGTCCGTGTATATCTGCGTCCATTCGTTTTTCGTTTTGAAATATCATAAATAAAAAACGAAAGTGTTTTCATTTCTTAAAAACCAAAATGAACAACAAAAGTGTTTTCGTTTTTCATTTTTGATTTCACAAAAACAAAAATCGAAAAACAAAAGTATTTTTTATTTTTAATTTTTGATTCTCAAAAACTAAAATCGGAAAATGAAAGTGTTTTCATTTTTCATTTTTCATTTCACAAAAACAACAAACGAAAAACGAAAGTGTATCAATTTACCTTTCCCCACACTGTTTAATTGTCATTCAAAAAATGACAATGTTGTCATTTGTCATTCATTTAAAGGTCGTTAAAGTATACATGCACAGCGGTTGTCAGATCAAGTTATATATATAGCACGGCTCTTACGAATTAAGATTTTTAATGCATTGAAAACGCGTAGCGTTTGAGTGCATTAAAAATTTTAATGAGTAAGGCGTGGCTATATATGATTTGTAATATGACCAATGAATATGCTATATTATACAGACATTAAATATGTTAATTATTAAGGCGTGGCCAAAATGACGTTATTCCCGCTAAAATTCTGCACGAGCTCTTGTATGCTAGAAGCTTAAAATGTCGGAGGCAATGGTTGATTTTTTAGGCGACGATGAAGAAAACCTTGTCCTCTCTCAAATCTCCGAACAAGATGCTACCGGAAGATTTATAAGATTTATTGGTCGAAACAACAAGGCGTTCAAAGGTGGTTTCGGCGATTTACGGCTGGATAATAAAGATATCAAACACTATGCAAGAGGTAAGTGTATACGTATTTAAATTATTTAAAAAAACAAGTTTTTAAAACGGCAATTAGCATATCACGTTTTATGTATTTTTGAAACAAAAAGAATGACAAGCCGTGACAAAGTTTCAGGCTAAATCGTATAAACTTGAAGAAATCTGAAGACTCCGATATTAAAAGCACGTGGTTGTCTTTATTTTCACTTTGTCCGTCTGCCCGCCCGTTTGTTTGTTTGTCTGTCCGTCCCTCGATAGCGAATTATTGTGGGCGCTTCATCTCAAGAACCTCTCGAGCAAGACAGTACGGGGTTGCCGATTGGCCTATATCAATTTCTGAATCTTCAGCTGTTTCCCATAAAATATTTAAAATTTTGCCGGTGGGAGACCCTTTCTAACTAATCAGATGAGTTTTTTAGTTTTTATATTAATTTTAAACTTGTTAATAAATACCACTTGTTATTTCTTTCTGTTTCTATACATGCAACATAAGTTTAAAGGAGGAAAATACATTTTAAAGTTCATAATTCTTCTTTTGCAGGTCCAAGATGCATAGTTGACTTCTATGAAACATACTTGAAGGCAATTGGATCTGGCGTATTTTATCGCAAACCACTTATTTCTGATGTCCAAGATAAGCATCGCTACGGAAAGTCCGCGTTAGGAGTGAACAGGTTGAATGGTTTAATGCGTGAAATGTGTGAAAAGGGGGGCTTGGTTGGCAATTTTACCAACCACTCGGGAAAAAGAACATGTGCTACTGCGCTATATCAAGCAGGAATAGATGAGGAAACAGATTATGGAAAGGACTGGGCACCGCTCTACGAAAGGCGTTCGAACATACAAGACCGCTAACAGTAAAATTCAAAAGCGAGTATCGGATGTCTTGAACCCCCCCCCCGTCCGATCGTGATATGAATGACAGTTTACAGAAAAACGCCAAAACTGCTGTGGCCGAACCGTTTGAAAGGAATTTGAACAAGAAACACTGTCTGGGTGATATCACAAATACATGCTGTTTGAATGATTCTGGTGCCGTTACATTTTCAAATTGCAACTTTAATTTTCATTGAATTAATATGTTGCCGAGTTATTAACTGACTAACTTTGAATTTGTTTCATTTTATGTAAAGCATAACGGTGGGCTTTTTTATATTTTCACTTGAATGTATACAGTACTAGTAATTAAAATTTCATTTTATTCAGTTTTTGCTATTTTCAGAGATATTCCCTGTGAGGTTCTACACAAGAGTTTAATTTTAGTTCGAATCTCAGAATAAAAACACACACTATTCTCTTCTTTCAAGTAAAAGACGTTTGTTTATGTAAAAAAGAGGTGGAGCCTTACTGCGCACTTTCAGTGAAGTTAATGCACTGCTTTTTGGCTCCTCCTACCAATGGTTTTCTAATGGGAGATTGTTGAATAATCCTACGACAGTGCAATAACGTTCAAATCGGGAAGTTAATGCACTCCTTTCCAAAACATCAGATTTTAAAACACACAAAAGATCAAAGAAATTAGTTAAAATCATATTACAATACTACTTTAATAGAAGATAATGTCAACGGATGCAAAAGTCTTTATCATTCGGAACAATATGGGTGCGTGAACTTTATTACTTTTAAGTTTAGAAAGGTCGATCCAAGATTATTAGAATTGATGACCAAGGCCCATCCGCCAGTATTTTACGAACTACGAGGACGATAATGTATTTTGCTTGATCAAATTTTAAAAATTTCCGCAATTTCACAATCAAACTGGGATATTAAAGCCTTCATTTGGTTTGCCCTTAGAGCCTATAAGGTGTTAATTTTGCTTATTTGTGAAGACTATAAGGTGACATTAACTAGAGGCTGTTGATGGGGGATTGTGGAATTGAGAATAGTGGACAAAAATATAAATAATAGAGACAATGGACTAAGAAATAAATAAAATACCTAGAATAATGGTGTTAAAATTGAGAATGGAAATGGGGAATGTGCCAAAGAGACAACAACCCAACCATAGAAAAAAACAACAGCAGAAGGTCACCAACAGGTCTTCAATGTAGCGAGAAATTCTCGCACCCGGAGGCGTCCTTCAACTGGCCCATAAACAAATATATACTAGTTCAGTGATAATGAACGCCATACTAATTTCCAAATTGTACACAAGAAACTTAAATTAAAATAATACAAGACTAACAAAGGTCAGAGGCTCCTGACTTGGGACAGGCGCAAAAATGCGGCGGGGTTAAACATGTTTGTGAGATCTCAACCCTCCCCCTATACCTCTAGCCAATGTAGAAAAGTAAACGCATAATAATACGCACATTAAAATTCAGTTCAAAAGAAGTCCGAGTCTGATGTCAGAAGATGTAACCAAAGAAAATAAACAAAATGACAATAATACATAAATAACAACAGACTACTAGCAGTTAACTGACATGCCAGCTCCAGACTTCAATTAAACTGACTGAAAGATTATGATTTCATCATATGAACATCAGGCACAATCCTTCCCGTTAGGGGTTTAGTATCATACCATCATAACATATATGAGAAGAACATAACCCGTGTCATGCCAACAACTGTTTTTTGAATAAATGTGTTTAGTTCCGATGCAAAGACCCTATAAGTGAATCAATATTAACGCCAAAATATGCAATCTTTAATGACCTGACAACAGTATCGTAACTATATCCCTTCTTAATAAGTCTATTCAAAGGTTTTGTTAGTTTTTGAGGTGAATACTGACACCTTTGTGCTTTATAAAGAATATTTCCATAAAAAATTGGATGTGAAATACCTGAACGTATAAGAAGTCTGCATGTTGAGCTATATTTACGAATGATGTCCTTATACCGATGATAAAATTTAGTAAAAGTTTTGACTAGTTTGTGATATCGAAAACCCTGGTGTAATAATTTTTCAGTAATACATAAATTTCTCTCGTTAAAAGCTAGAACATTGTTACATACACGAGCGAATCGTACAAGTTGAGATATATAAACACCGTAAGATGGTGACAAGGGAACGTCACCATCTAAAAATGGATAATTAACGATAGGAATTGAAAAATCATCTCTTTTATCATAAATTTTAATATTCAGCTTTCCGTTAGTGATATAGATATCAAGATCGAGGAAAGGGCAGTGGTCATTGTTAGTATTAGCTTTAAAATGTAATGATAAGAGAATAATTGTCAAAAAGTATAAAGAATAGAGAAATATGGCCTAAAATATCAAAGAATACAGAAATTAAGAACCCCGAATCCAGACCATCATACTAGTTGCCTTAATGAACGTTAGTTTTTCTCTGGGAGATTGTTATTGTTCATCATACGGTTTTCTTTATTTCTATGTCTATTAATTGAGAAGCGTGCTTTCATTATTTGCCAACATTTTACATATCACATTATAAAAAAAGACTATTATTTTGCAAACTACCATAGATTTCCGGTAATTGTTCTGCATAGACCACACCGCATTGGAAATTCCCTGTAATTTATTTTTTTCAAGTGGACCTCAGTTACCCACCCTACCCCATCATTACATAAAAGTTAATAAACAAATGTCTACGGAAATACTTCTGTCCGCACAATGTGTAAAGGGGAGCTGGGTAGTTGATGTCTGCTGGAGAAAAAATTCAAGGTTGCTGTTTAGCTTATAATTTTTCAAAGATAGGTCCAAAGTTGGGATCGAACACCCCACCCTTACCGAAAATGTAATAAGAATTGTCCTCACTAGGTGCAAAGGGAAGCTGGATAGCTGGGGTCTACAGTAGAAAAATCCAGGGTGTTGTTCTTTTTAGTTTTTTTTTCTAAAGTAGGTCTAAAGTTGAGGTCGTATACCCTACCCTACCCTTACTGGACAGATAATAAAAAAAATCTGCGGCAATACTTTTATCTGCACTAAGTGAGAACGTAAGCTAGAGATCTAGGGCCTACTTGATCAAAATTACAAGTTAATTTATAGCATGGATCAATCTTTTTAAGCTAATAAATAATTTACTTGCCCACCATACTTTGAATACAAAAAAAATAAACCTTTTGTCCAGTCATATTTAAGCGAAATCCACTAGTTCAGAGGTAGAATGTTTTGTAAAAACAGTTTTGTGTGGCAAAAAAAAGTTAAAGCACGAGTGCAACTTTCTTTTCTTTTAATGCAGAATTATTATTATTTTTCATGAACTATTTGACAGGATGTCGATAATAAGGAAAGCTTTTTCACCCAATAGTGCAATTTTGCCATTATTAAAAAAAATCATAATTATTTACGATTCTATAAACACTCAAAGTGTTGACTATTTAAAATGTAAAACGGGCAGTACGCTGTGTAATATATCGAAAGCGATTGATTTTGCCTTTATGTAACTAATAATTACATCAGATGTACATGTATGTTTCATTATAATTCGTTATTCTGATTGGCTAACTGCACATCTCATGTTATTCCTTACGCAATTGCATTACACAATGAAATTCATCATTCATGATGACACGAGGTCCCACAATAAAGTGCAAAGGTGAATTTAATAAAAACTTGATAAAAATCGTGTTTTCATGATCCTAGCTAAAAGATGTAATTATAAATATTGAATGCTTCTTTTTGTAACTTCATAGGGTTGTAAAAGCGTTGACCGTGCGCACATTTTCAGAATGAAGCGCTTCCGCGTTTCATACAAAATGTCTTTCGGTCAACGCTTTACACTTCACAATGAAGTAACAAAAAAAAGCATTCAATTCTTAATGAACCAGAAATGAAGTTTTAAAATTCATTGAATAGTGTCTTTGACTGCTTAATTATATATTAAAAACTGATGATATAGTGGTTATATATTAATAAAAACATTTGAAGTAAGTTTGAGTCTTATGCAATATTTGTGTTTATATATTTGAAAACTGGCTGCTACCGACTGGCTGCTTGAGCCTGGTCTCACAAACTCCGCATTTTCATTACAGCCAATTACATTGAGTATGTAGACAAAGGTAATATCGTTGGATCGCTTGTTTGTTAGCTGAACTATGAAGTAACTAGGTAAGGTATACCACCCTCCTGTAGAAGGAGCCTAGTCCTACAGACAGATTGGTTGGTTATCTGTCGAACTAGTCTACTCTTAAAGGAGGGTAGCTTACCTAACCTAATAATACAAGCAAGCTACCAAGGATATGCTACCTTTGCCTACACACTTAATGCAATCGGCTGTAACTTCTTTGCATTACAGGTTGCAACACCTTGCCAAATCATTGGGTTCTAATAAACGTTTGGAAAATTAAGTCAATGTGCTTTCCCATAGGGTTTTATGCAGAACAATTACCGGAAATCTATTATGGAAACTTGCAAAAACAATATCAAAATCGAAATATAACTGAACAATGAAGTTACTCACATTAAAAAAGGTTGAGACATTGAAGGCCAAATCATTTTTTTTATTCTTATTTATCAGACGGTAATTTTAGAGTTTACAAAGAAATTTAATATTAAGACAAAAATTAATGTAGAGCTTCATTGTGGAAATTAACACTATAATACAAATAAAGGATTCTCAAATGATCATGACTTTTGCTTGTAGTAAAATGAGCAATCAATCAATCAATCAATCAATCAATTGATCAATCAATAAAATTGAGAATGGAAATAAAAAACATGTCAAAAACAACAGCCTAACCAAATAGCACAGCCGAAGGCCACCAATGAGTCTTCAACACAACGAGAAAATCCCGCAACCAGAGGCGGGCTTCAGCTCGTCTCTAAATACAAATATATACTAGTTATGTGAAAATGGACGTCACACTTAAATTAGATAAAAAAAAATAAAAAACTAACAAAGATCAGAGTCTCCTGTCTTGGGACAGGCGCAAAAATACGGCCTGGCTAAACATGCTTTGTTAGATCTCAACCCTCCCGCTATACAACTATATCTATCTCATGTAGAATAAACAAACACAATGCACAGAAAAACTCAATTCAAAAGAAATCCGAGTCCGATGACAAAATAGTAAACAAAAGAAACTACACAAAATGAATATGATTCATAAACAAAGAACTACTAGCAGTAACTGACATGCCAGCTCCAGACCCCAATTAAACATATCGAAATAATACAAGATATAAGAAGATGTGGTATGAGTGCCAATGAGACAAATCTCCATGCAAGTCATAGTGTGTAGAAGGAAACTATTATAGGTTAAAGTATCCTCTTCAACACAAATCCTTGGCTCACACCGAATACCATGTCATATGGATCCCCAAAAATGACTAGTGTAAAACCATTCAAACGGGAAAACCAAAGGTCTAAACTATATATATAACTAGAGGCTCTAAAGAGCCTGTGTCGCTCAGCTTGGTCTATGTGTTTTGGTGATGGTGATGTGTTCGTAGATCTTACTTTACTAAACATTTTTGATGCCTACAATTATCTCTATCTATAATGAACTTAGCCTAGTAGATTCAGTGGACAATTTTTTGTAAAAATGTACAAATTTATGAAAATTGTTAAAAATTGACTATAAAGGATAATGACCTAATAGACAATTTTCCCCATGTCAGATTTGCTCTTAATGCTTTGGTTTCTAAAATATAAGCCAAAATCTACATTTTACTCCTATGTTCTATTTTTAACCATGGCGACGACTATCTTGGTTATACTTGATATCCCAATGATGATGGTGGCCAAGTTTGGTTGAATTTGGCTCAGTAGTTTCAGAGGAGAAGATTTTTGTAAAAGTTACGACGACGGACGACGACGGACGAGTCAACGGACGCCAAGATATGAGAAAAGCTCACTTGACCCTTCGGGCCAGGTGAGCTAAAAAACGAGAAGCAAGAACGACATCAACAAACGACAACTACTGTTTTTTTTGTGTGATTTTTTTATTACTAGACCAAATATTTCATGATTTTTTATTAAATAGGACTGTATTTTTGATTAATAATTGATTACCAAGTTTAATAAAACATATGTGTAGACTCGCTCTGCTCTGCTCGGAAAAATTGACAAGAATAAAATCCTAAGATTAAACGCGTTTGTTCAACAATCTTATTAAAATTCATATTTATATTAATGTGCTAATACACATAAGTATAACGAAATCAGAGATATACCTTTTAATTAGATTAGTTCGTCTAATTTACAAATGTAGTATTATCTGTAGTAAATTTACTGACTTCTTTAATAAAGGATTTGAATAAGAATGTGTCCATAGTACATAAATGCCCCACTCGCACTATCATTTTCCATGTCTAGTGGACCGTTGAATTGAGGGTCAGAACTCTATATTTGGCATTAAAATTTAAAAGATCATATGATATAGAATATGTGTACTGAGTTTCAAAAACATTATATCTGTACATTAACTTCACTTTTAGGTATAGAGATGTGATTTTTTTTCTGAGACAAGTGCTTTTTACAATCCAAAAGAACTTGTAGTCGTTCGATGTTCAGTACTTCAGTACTTTGATTGTTTGAAAACGAGGTAAAAATACCCTGCCACATTCGGTATGTGTTTTTGTTAGATCTTTTTTTTTTCTTCTGTTTTGTATCGATCTCATGCGTTAAGCCCTTTCCACTGATTTGTATAGTTTGTTCTTATGCTGTACTGTAACAAAACTGTCCCAGCTGCTAACAAGCATGTTAAACGCCACAATATATTGCATGTGCCTGCTCCAACTCAGGAGCATTTAGTTCAGTGGTTGTCGTTTGTTGATGTCTTTTATATGTGTTTTTCGTAATTTAAGTTGTTTTAAAATAGGCCGTTTTTTTTTCTCAATTGAACTGTTTCATATTTTTCAATTCATGGACTATAATTGTAGCCGACAATACCGTATGTTTTTTCTCATTGTTGAAGATTATATGGTTACCTATTATATAATTGCTTACATCCACTGCATTTGAACTTTATGGGATAGTTGACTCATTTGCATAAATACCGAATCTCCATATTAAAAGTTGAGGGGTGTGTGTATTTCTTTGGAAAATTTCAATGTTTTTCTCCCAGGTCACCAAGTTTGAATAGAATATTTTGACATTTTGCTGTGGTCTTGGATTTGACTTAAGAGCCAACCAAAGCTCACGGCCTGTTGGTGGGTAGTTGATGACTATATGGTAAGCTCTGGATGTCTTTTTGAGTATTGCATACGGTTATTTGGTGATGTCTTCATGCCATGCATTGTCCCATTACTTTATATAGACAGCTTATCAGTCAACCTGATCTATCAAAGTAGCTCTCCTCGCCTTTTGTATAGTCAGACGAAAAACAATTAGCTTGGTATATACATGTTTATTTAATATACTCATATAAATATAAAAAAGAAGATGTGGTATGATTGTCAATGAGACAACTCTCCACAAGAGACCAAAATAACACAGAAATTATCAACTATAGGTCATCATACGGCCTTCAACAATGAGCAAAGCCCATACCGCATAGTCAGTTATAAAAGGCCCCGAAATGACAATGTAAAACAATTCAAATAAGAAAACTACCGGCCTAATTTATGCAGAAAAATTGAACAAAACAAAAAAGATAACACATTAACAAACGACAACCACTGAATTACACGCTCCTGACTTGGGACAGGCACATACATTTTGAATGGGGGGGGGGGGGGGGGGGGGTAGACATGTTAGCGGGATCCCAAAATCAAGTCAAACTGATATTTTAAAACAACATAAAAATAAAAAAGTGTAAAAAAAAATATTTTAATAAATGTTGAAAATATTATTGTGTTTGTGAGTGGAAAACTACTAAAAATTGTAGAAATATTCAAAAGTAGCTCTCGCGTTTTTGTTCTGCGGCTACGTTAACGGAACACCAATCAAGTAATCAATCTTCATGACTATGGCTTCAATATTCAATGGTATAAAATATCATGTTCTGCTTGTCGTAGACTCAAAAAGACTTCAAGTTGGAATAGATCTACGAAGACTAAAGAACGTTCATGTGTGGTTAGGCAATTGTACATTACAATATTGTTCGGAGGATGTTTTGAGAAGTTACGGTGCTATCTTTGCTGTAAATACAAGTTAAAAACCGGACATGGTTTACATTAAAGCTAAAAATCCCAATCCCATGGCATCAAATAATTTTAAAAAAAAACATATGACCTTTAACATTGGAGGGCTAAACTAGCATTGAGCCGTGTCTATGTCTTAAATAGAAAATAAAGAGATGTGGAGTAAATGTACACGGGACAAAATTGCACACAATATATAGAAAAAATACAAATTATTAATGAACAGGGCTTTTATTCCT
This sequence comes from Mytilus galloprovincialis, assembly GCF_965363235.1. Lineage (NCBI taxonomy): Eukaryota > Metazoa > Mollusca > Bivalvia > Mytilida > Mytilidae > Mytilus > Mytilus galloprovincialis. The sequence goes on from NC_134851.1 coordinate 4,216,136, forward strand.
GTTCTTCATCTTGAAAGGAGCTGGAGGGTCTTTAACGTAGAACTAGACTATTGATCCTCATTATACAAAAGTAACATAGGTTAGTGCATCGGACTACAAAAACATAAGTACCTGGTTCGATCCATGTTCCGGGAAGAAAATTTCCAATCCACTATTAATAAATATGTTTAAACTAACAATAGCCACACACTTGACTTTGTGGATTATATTATTTTTTTCTTCATCCTACATATGTCTTTTGATATTGTTCATACATGTAAATACTAAAAGTCTTACACTGTATCTATATATTTTGCTCCGAGACCAGAACATAATAAAATAGATAAAACAAAACTTGCGCTTTAGATTAAGAAAGGGTCTAACAGATATTGTATAATTTTTTCCAGTTCTTCTGGGGTCCTTGAGCCCTTCCCTCGCCAACGATATATAGTTTACTTTATTTGTAAAAGAGGCTAGTTACGCTTCTTTATTTAATATCATCTTAGATTAACCTCTCCAAACTTAAAAGTAAAGATCACGCACCCTTATTGTTTAGATTGATAAAGACTTTTGCATCCGTCGACATTATCTTCGATTAGGGTAGTATTGATCTGACAACCGCATGTATACTTTAAATGAATGACAAATGACAACATTGTCATTTTTTGAATGACAATTAAACAGTGTGGGGGAAAGATAAATTGAATACACTTTCGTTTTTCGTTTTTTGTTTTTGTGAAATCAAAAATGAAAAATGAAAACACTTTCATTTTTCGATTTTAGTTTTTGAGAAATCAAAATTGAAAAATGAAAATACATTTGTTTTTCGTTTTTTGTTTTGTGAAATCAAAAACGAAAAACGAAAACACTTGTTTTTCATTTTGGTTTTTAAGAAATCAAAAACGAAAAATGAAAACACTTCCGTTTTTTGTTTTTTGTTTTTGATATTTCAAAACGAAAACCGATTGGACGCAGATATACACGGACCAGAAAGGGTCAATCCCGAAATCCCGTGCTTAAAAACACCTGATCCCGGAGTCCCGTTAAAGGTCCCCCCCTCATTTGTGTAGATGGACTAAATAACAAAACACAATATTTCCAGTCATGTCTCAGCCTGTGTGCGATTGTTTTTTTTTCTTGTTTTTTTTTTCGGTTTGGGAGGTTGGGGGGGGGGGGGGGGGGGGGTATTTTTGTAGGCATATTAAACATAAATATGTATATCTGTTTTATGTCATATCTCAACCTCCGTATGTTTAGTTTCCTTGGAAATGTTTTTACACGATGTATTTTTTGTAAAATACACTGTACTTCAAAGACCGTGCAATGTCTTGAGAGAAAGCGAAATTCAGAGAGCGAAGCACATTAATTTATTGTCACATATAATTAGATCTCAAAGGGAGTTGCAGAATAACGGATACTGGCGAATGTCAAAATTGAACAAAAAAGTTTTCAAAATTATAAAGAATAACAACAGAAAATAAGATAATTATTTAATACAATAGTGTACAGAATTAAGAAATCATGTAATGATAGAATAATTTTACAAAATCGGTTATTGAAGATTTTACAGAATAAGCGTTTTATTTAAAGATAAAGAACAGTTAGGTCCACACTTAAAATTGACCCTTAAAAAATCGTTGGATTATCTCGGTGTTGCTGGTCAGTAATGAATAAAAAAATCATTGGTCAATTTCAAGGTTGTTGTAAGTGATGCAATATATTCTTATTTTCCTGTTCCCCTTATGTAACTTCCAGTTTTATTGAAGTTTACATCCATCAAAGCCTTAGTTTAATTTAGTTTCCTGTTATTACTAACCCCCCCTTTTATTTGTCGCATGTTGTGTATCATGTACTGATTCTATATATACTTCGAGCATACATATGTACACTTATGGAACAATGACCAATTAGTAAACTTTTTGAAACGTTTTTGTTGACTTGTATCCCCTAAATTTTATACAGAACAAAAAAGATATTAACAAAGATGTCAGATTGTCTGCGTGTTTTACTTGTTAACTTGCAGATGTATAAATAACCACACGACACTCTTTCAAGAATTTGTAGAATCATTGATATAATGTTTGTCTATATATGCGATGTTAAGCATCAGTATATGGACAGTACACGTTCTGTCGTGATATAGTATCAAAACACAAGCTCTTACATGTTCCGCTGCTAAAGAAACCGCTTTTTCAAAAGTGGCAAACTCATATGTCGGA